>NC_034410.1:88873087-88945218 GCF_002078875.1 Numida meleagris | reverse complement strand
AAAAGGAAGATTCCTTTCCCTTTCCCTTTCCCTTTCCCTTTCCCTTTCCCTTTCCCTTTCCATTTCCCTATCCCTATCCCTATCCCTTTCGAAAAAACAATCGCATTTTTTCTAGTCCCTTTTTATGGTTTCTTTTCCCTGTACAGATCCACCAGGCTCCCTCTGGTGGTTACCTAAAAAAACACAGCTTTGCTTAAGGCCCTTTCTTCCTCAAAACCACAAATAACAAATTGTGATTTCATTAGGATCTTTTTCCTTAATAATAATTAAGACACAATAAAATTATTAGAGTATGAGGATGTGTGTAGCCTACCATTCTGTCATCTAGATCATAATCCTTTATTTTCTGAACTTAAACATTCGAAAAATCCACTTTTTTTGTTGCTTAGTTTCCTTTCTATCAAATTCTTTTGGGGTTTGGAAAAAGAGAACTAAAAAATACTATTAACCAGTAGGTTAATAGCCTATAGTATCTTTATTAATGATCCAAATTGAACAACTAATGCTATAATTTCAGTTAAGTAACTTTTAATATCTGTGCGTATTCAGGCAAAATTTGCTGGTACTCTGGGAGTTCCATATTGTCCCTCTGCTGACAATGTCATCTACCTGGAGTGTGGATGGGGATTTTCACTTGATGTCTGGGAGACTGCAAACTGGCATGGGAGAATGTGGGGATGGATTTTAAAAAGATGTTTAAAAATCTTTCCTTGTATAACATCATGAAAATTTACTTCTAAAGACACAAGAAAAAATCAGAGCAGCATTTTAATTTTTAAATGACAGTATCATTTACTTTTCTACTTGTCACTAAATCAGAATAATAAAAAATACATGGCATTTTCCAGAAGGCAGACACAGCTGACAGATCACATACTTGACAAGTCTATTCTGTCTGCATCACCTTTGCAGACAAAAAGAAATAAGACTAAACAATTTGGTGACAAGGTCAAGCTTCTGACTCTGTTGCAGAAGACTATATATAACACCAGATTCAGGCAGAACGCAATTCTATCTGAAATCTTTCTGATTTAGAGATGATTATAAATACAAAACCAAACAAATAAACATCAAAAAACAACCTATCATTTCTATGATAGTTAAGTCAATGTGAGAAACCATGAGTTAATTTGGTACTGGCTGATCTAAGCTTGTCTATATTAAGATGTCTGTATTTTCAAAAATTCAATTTACAGACAGAAATCAGAATTTACTTATTTCCTTTCAATAAACAAATGTAACAAAAACCTAAAGCATTTAAATTTTCCTTCAGAATTTTTACAAGGAAATTAACATTACTGGAGCCTAAATCTCTTTGAGTCATACATTTTTCCATAGCGCTGCAAAGAACTTGTATGATTGCAAATGTCTTACTCTTAGAAGAGATCACAATATAAAATTATAGGACAATGCAGTAATCTTGTGAAACCATGTCCTTGAAGTATTTTAACTTCCTAAGCACCAACTTGGATAAGCTCTGCTAAGGATTTCAGCAACACTATTCTGGATTCTCAGTAGAATTCTTTTTTATTGTTAACTTTTCCTGCATTGAAAAATCAAGAGTTAAATCTGTCTCCAGAAATCAATAGCAAAAGAATATTCTTTTTGTCTCCAAAAGAGCATATTTCAAGAACAAAATCACACTTTTGCTACTGAAATAGTTTAACAAGCTTCGATGTGTTATCATACAGATTGAAAGAACTATAGACATATTCTGTATGCAAACTTAGCATATTTTTCTTCTGAATGTCTTCAATACAAATGTACCCAAAAAAATGAGAAATGAGATAGAAGTCCGTGAAAATTGTTGTTGCTGCTTTGCTTCTATATCAATACATTTCCTTCTTCTTGGTGTTTAAATTTTCCTTTCAGAAAAATCATGGTTACCGTGACAAAACTAAAAATATTGCATTTTAGTCACAATTATTAAATCACTATTATTTAATTACTATTTAAGTTTAAAATGAATACATAAATAAAAGTGGATTTTTTTTGTTGTTTACTTGTGTTAATAAATGACTTCTTATAAAAGTCGTGAATCAGGTACAAAATAGGTACAAACTGACAGGTCAAATCTGAACCAAATTATATTAATGCCAGATTTCAATCTTAGAACCGAATAGTTAAATCTTGCTAAACAAATATAAAGGGATTCACAAAGTTATATAGATCATACAGTCTATGAACATGAGGCTGTGATTGATTTAAGTATACCTGGACATTGCTTGCCTCATGGGACAGCATTGGAATAATTTTCTTCAGGAATATCTGAGGTGAGAGGGACTTCAAAAGATTTTCAGATTTTCATCAAAGTGCAATACTGTTGTTAATAAAATCTTTTCAAAGTACTGGGCTTTCAAAACATTGCACAATCCATCCATTACAGAGAAAGATGCATTAGACTGGTTTAACAGACATATACAGTCTGCAACAAGAAAATAGTGGAACTTTTTTTCTCACACTGACTCCTGCAACCTCCTTTGCTGCACACACTCAACCAGTGCTAAGCTTGAAGCTGCCCCGGTTGTGTGCTGATTTGCATAGGTGGTGGGTGAATTCCCACAGTGAACTATGTCAAAAATAATGTCAGGGGAAGAGCTGATGACTGAAAACAGCCACAGCTTCTCTTGTTCCATGTTGGGACCAGTGACAGAGGAGAGAAAGGAGCAGTGGGACACCTACAGAAAGTACCCAGTATGCACACTCTACCCTTGTATCTACTTTCAAAGCTTCTTTAGGATAGTTTATATGTTCCTCTGAATTTCATGAAAATGATCTGTTCTTATCAAAGTGCCTTGCTGCTATGAAGGCATTGCAGCTTTCCTTCCAGAAGGACAAGCATAGGCTGTCTTTGTGCTTCGGATCTATCTCCTTTCCTCAAAATCCTCTGTTGGGTGGACATCTCTGCCCTTGAACCTGGACTGTGAGTCTTCAGATACTCAAAAGTGAATGCAAAAGGAAGGAGAATAAACTGTTTCTCATGTTCACATAGCAGAACAGAGCACACAAATTGTAGCACCAGAAATGTAAGTGAGACGATAGCAAACGGTTTTCTGACTGTAAACAAAGGCTGAGCACTAAAATAGTTTCTGCAAAGGCTGTGGAGTTTCCATCACTGTGGTTTCTAAGCATCAATAGACAGGTACTTGTCTGAAGTACTGAAGATTAGTTAAACACAACGTGGATCTCTTTTTTTCTTATTTCTCTGTGCCTTCTACATGGCAGGAATTCTTCCAGCAGAACTCTCTTTCACAGTGCTCTTCTTGCACCCACCGAGCTTCGTGAGACGAGGGAAAAGAAGGCAACCTTGGCAAGATTTACAGTGAACTTCAAATAAACTCTGAGTAATAACATCCCTATCTCAGAACAATGAAAAACAGAACCAGTCTAATAATCTGAACAAATTCCTGTCCCAGAACAAATTAAAATACCGTACAGCTGTGCCTGAATCAATAAGTACCAACTCGAGTAGTTACTAGAATCAATAAAGAAGAAAAGTCTAGCTCAAACAAAATCAAGTGTAAGCTGCCTCCATCTACTGCAATAAAAAGTCTCACTAATTACCTGAAAATAAAAACAGTTTCTCTTCCATCAGAACAATGATGAGAACTGGAAGAAGGAATTGCCAAAATTTGCTGAGAGCAGCCTGACACCTGGCTTCTGTGAGAGCCTTAGTTAAGATCTAAGGCAAATATGTGTTTTTCTGTGTTGACCTTTTCATGGTGATCTCTGTATTTCAATGCCCTTTCCTTAAATTCTGACACAGACAAAGTCATAAAAGCAGTGAGATGATAAGCAGCAAAAAAACCTCTAAAAGAAAACTACCTTCTAGATATTCCTAAGACTTCACAACTGAAATTAATTTTAATTAACTAGAATGATAGAATTGCAGAATCATTAAAGTTGGAAAAGACCTCTAAGACCATCCATTCCAACTGTCAGCCCACCTCCACCATGCCCACTGACCACATCCCTCCGTGCCACATCCACACGGTTCTTGAACACCTCCGGGGACAGTGACTCCACCACCTCCCTGGGCAGCCTGTCCCAATGCCTCACCACTCTTTCTGAGAAGTTTGTCATAATATCCAACCTGAACATGGATTATCCCATGGTACAACTTGAGTCCATTCTCTCTCATCCTACTGCTGTTACCTTGGGGAAGAGGCCAACCCCCACCTCACCACAATCTCCTTTTAGGTGGTTGCAGAGAGCAATATGGTCTCCCCTGAGCTTCCTCTTCTGCAGACTGAATAATCCCAGTTCCCTCAGCCGCTCCTCATAAGGCCTGTGCTCCAGACTCTTCACAGCTCCACTGCCCTTCTCTGGACACGCTCCCGGGCCTCGATGTCTTTCTTGCAGTGAGGGGCCCAAAACTGGACACAGTACTCGAGGTGCAGCCTCACCAGTGCTGAGTACAGAGGGGCGATCACTTCCCTGCTCCTGCTGGCAACACTATTTCTGACACAAGCTAGGACACTGTTGGCAGGAAACGTCTTAAAAAGCATTCAGGATCTGTTTGTAATTGTAATAGTAATTTTAATGGACTCCACTGACTCTGCCTTAAGGCTTTCTGTTCCTGCCTCGCAGTTTTTATTATCACAGTCTACTGTAACAGAAACAGTGAAGACTCTAGCAGATTTTGGCTACAAAAAAGCCTGTTCTTCCCTGCTGCACCTGCACAAGGCCCTTGCAGAGCCACAGAGGAATAGCTGTGCCATTTTACAGGAAACCATAACGTTCTGCTTACACAGACATCCATATAACAAGTTTTCAATATCCCAAGAGCAATCAGAATCACATAGTTTACGTTTGGTGGCATTATACCTGCATGATACCTATTATTTTTCTTGCATATTTGTACTTGGAGCTACTTCCAGGCTCTTCAGCAATGCTAGCAAATTGAATTTTGCTTCTCTTGAGTATGAGCCAGGGGTGACGACAAGGCAAGGCTAGGCTGCAGCTGACACCAGAGCTCTTTCTGAGGCCCATCCTCTGTCTTGGTTAATGTGCTCCTACGTGCCAGTTTTCTCTCTTTGCCCAAAGAGCAGACATGCTGTTCAAGGTCCCCTGGGATCCTACTCTTTTTACTGGCATCTGTGCTCGGAACTGATCCCGTGCAAAGCAGCCTGCTCTACCAGCAGTACACAGCTGCTGCTGCAGCAGTCCTGCTTTCCAAGTGACTTCTTTCCACTACTATCCCCTTTAGCATAGGTAACCTCAGTGTCTTCCAGAAGACTGACGTATCTTTTCTAGCTCGTATTTCTAATTTTCCTGCATAAGGACACCAAGTTCATTTTGCAAAACTTAACATTTTCTATTCTTCCCCTACTACTTCAATCCAGTCAGGTACCCGCCTTAAGCAGCTGCTTGAAGGGTCTACTGAAATGACTTCTGCAGATGCTCTGCCCACGGCCTGGGTAGCTGCTGCACTCCCCTGAGTTTGCAGTACTTGCTCTGTTACGCTCTTTTACAAGTGCTGATCAAAATGCTCTGTTACTCCATGAGAAACGAGGTATTGACCCTCTCCATTTTAGACAAAGCACAATTGTGTATTTACACCCAGGAGAGTTACTCCTGCAGCCTATATTAGGAAGCATCTCATGGAGCGATTGTCACAAATGAAGCAAAGTGAAACAAGGAACTGTTTTCAACAACTACAAAACAAGAGTGTGTGGCTGGAACATAGTGCTTAGTACTTGTTATTTCTACAGAAAAAAATATCTGGATAAATATTTAATTTTTAAGTTGAGTATTTAGAATACTTATTTTAAAAACTAAAATATTAATAAGAAATATGGCCAGAGTTTGGGAAACTATCATTTCAAAATTAATTCCCTGATTTTGATTGTCTATATTCTAAAGGCTGTTTGAGAGCAATTTAAGAACTGGAATAGAGAATCAGGAGAAAACAATGCAGCACAAATTCTGTGGTGGAACAGTAATGTCTCAGATGAATAGAGACAGATGTTTGCTTCCTTCTAAATGTCAGCAAGGAGCAATAAACTTCAGCTTATTACTGACACATCTCCACCATAGAAATTTGGATGTACCGACATCTGTGACCTCAGGGTTACACTGTTCCCAAGAATATATAGAGAAGGCAAGTTAATGCCAATAAATACTCGACTTTTCCATCCTAATAACTGTGTAACAGGTGAGTCAAAGGTGAGTTTTGAATCATGAACTTTTAGCTCAGCTTTTGAACAATATTTAAAGTTCATCTCTGCCTTTAAAATGAGGATTTCTACTCCAGGAACTGTAGTAAACAGAAATAATGGAGTACGATTGGAGTGATTATTGTTCCCGAGCTTGTTTCAAAATTAAAAAAAAAAAGTCAGTCTTGAAAATCAGCCTATTTTCAGCTTTGTGTTTTCTAAACAAAGCATAGAGCAGAGCAGAGTACAGTAGAGCAGAATGCAAACAATATAGACACTGCTGTGCAGTTCAGAGGCTTGAAGCTCAAATCCAGCTCAACTCCAGGCAAAGAAAAAAAAAGAATTTAAATAGAAGTGAATAGATTTTACTGTAACACTTTTTCTGACAAAAGGTTGTATACTCTATTATTAATATTGTATTCTATGATACACTATATAAAAACAGAAAATTGTGTATGTATAAGTATAATCAGCCTCTGATTTTTGTACCTCACTTACTCATTGTGTCCTAAAACTGACAAGCTGGAATGTAACTAAAAACCAGCAGGAAATGCGTGTTAACATATGCACTATTTATTGTTTCTATTCTAACTAAATATTCATGCGATGCTAGCTAAATATTCATTCTCAAATATAAATGGATTTTAGTGATGCTACTGTGATTATATGTTTTATATACATACTTTTCATAGTAAAAAAGACTGTAGTGGTAATGAATGTTTTGAATCCATTTGTTGGATTGTTAAATAAGGAGTTCTTTCCTAGCATAAAAATTTACCAGTGTAATTCAAATCTTTTTATTATCAGAGCCATATGAAAAACCACGTTTCCAAACCAATCACTAAAGTCAGCAAAAAGAAGGACATTTTTGTGATGTTTCCTCTCAGTATTACCTTCCTGATTATACACTAAGGAGTAAACATGTAAGCCCAGACTTAACGAGTTACTTAGGTTCCCATCCCCTTCATAGATTCCTTGCACTATTTTTACCACTAATTACTACAGAAAACTGGGGAGCCTGACAAAGAATACTGTGGATGCTGTCCACAGACATAAGAAAATTGCATTTAATTTCCGGTTATCTGCCCAACACATCTAGCTTTGCTCTTTCTGAACTTCAGAAGCTAGTCTATTTTTGACAAAATGAGATCTTTTTGTGTTCAGGACTAGATTCAATAAAACCAGATTCAGGGAAATGCATGAATCACTTGCTTAAGAGATCTCCTTTGTAAAGAGATGGAAATTATTTTCCTGAAGTGTGATGTACATTTTGTACTGTTTTTTTCTTCTCCCACTTGTCCAGGTAATTTTTAAATTTAATTACAAAATTATTTGTACTGACTTCAGAAGAACTTTCCCTTTAGAACTTTCTGCTATTTTAGCTGTTTACTCCATCTAGATAACATGAACAGTGGATTGAAATGTCAACACCTGTTTGTTTACATCAATTCTAACAGGAGGCATGGGTGCTGTCAACATGTGAACCTTACTGAGATAAAAGCCTGTGGGTCTGTCAACTTCTTTTCCCATGAAAGAAAAGCTACAATATGGTTGTGTTCTCTGTTGTTTGGTTTGCTGGCTTCTTTTTTCCTTATGCTCAACTGAGGTCTTATAATACCATGCATGTCACTATATATGTTACTACACAGGCATGAAAGTAAAACAGAACTTGAGCTGCAAAACTGGCAATAAAACATCTCAGGAAACTAATAGAGCCAACACTCCCATCCAGCCCACCTAATGCAATTTTCAGGTTGCTTTCTTTTAAAACTGATTTCGTTTCTGTATCCATTTTCCTTTCTCATTTGTCCATACCACAATCTGATGTTCCTTGGTCATCGTTCAGATTATCCCATTCAAAGGGAAATATTTCCTGAGACAATAGAAGAAAGCCTGAGCAATGAGGACTAATGACACATTTCAGACGGAGTTGCAATCAATGCAGTGTTAGCACCGGCTTCAGCAAGGCTAAGGTTTCACTCCTGACATCCTAGAAAAGGTTGATGTCTGGCAACAGGGTATGATTAACGTGATGGAATGGCATGGAGCTGCATCAGGGGAGGGTCAGGTGGGGGTTAGAGAAAAGTTCTGCACCAGAGGGCAGTGGGAATGGCCCCAAGTGCTGGAGTTCAAGGAGCATTTGGACACCACTCTCAGACATAGAGTTTGAATTTTGGGTGGTGCTGTGTGGAGCCAGGAGCTGGGCTCCATGATCCTTGTGGATCTCTTCCAACTCAGGATATTCTGTGATTCAAAAGCAAAACATCAGCTTCTTATACCTCATATAAAGGAATTCATAGAGGTAAACACAGGCATCAACAACACTAAGGGAATCTGTGTATACTTCTATTTTTTTCGCCATATACTTGGAGTATTTCTGATAAGTCTGCTGTATCTGATACATTCTAAAAATGTTTAACAACAGCTGTTCTCAAATCCCTTACAGAAGCATACAGTAGTAGGTCCAAGCAGTAACTGAACATATCAATATAGCGATAAGGTACGCACATTAAAAACAAAACAACAAATAACAACAAACGAACCCTCAAATCTCTTAGGAATCTTCAGTGGTTTATTTTTACTTATTTGTAACTTTGAAACTGAGTCACGATGGATATAGGAAGCAGTTCAGTCTAAATCCACTGAAATCCATAGAAACTGAATTGTGCTCTCCCATAATGTTTTGCTTTGGACATAACGGGCCAGATTATAAGTAGGATTAATTCCCATCTAGATCTGCAGAAGTCAATAGCTCTACAGTCAGCTGATGCACAGCTGCTGAAAGGTTGTCTTAATACGAGCAGCAAAAGCAAAGGTGGGGAAACAAATCATTAAATTGCGGTCTGCAGAGAAGCAAACAAAAGCTTGTGTCCTAAGGAAACACATCTGAACTGTTTGTTCTCTTTGTCCCCACTGCTCCTGCGTGAAAGGTGCTGCAAAGCGGCATTGAGCTCCTGAGTAAATAGGACATATAAAAGAGGTATCTGAAAGAAGACACGAATCTCCCAGCCCTTACCCCCATATGGGTGGAGGGGATTTGTAACAATTTGCAGTTTCATCGCTTGAAAAGAGGGATGAAGCAACGCTACCACTGGATGTAGCGCACAGGTCGAAAATGTTTCAAGAACTCTCCAGCAATCCTGTTTGATTGGTAAGGTGCACGTGTGTGTGGGAGAGTATTTACGTGAACCCATACGCACAGTCTGTGGGAGGCTCTGCATTCTGCCCAGCTCTGAGAAGAACCACTATTTAGATGCTCTAATTTTGGTCCCTGGAAGAGCTCCCTGCTGCTGCCCAGCTCTGAGCTCATCTCTGACTAACAGGGCACGGAGCAGAGCAGCGGGGATCTTTGGGAACACATTCTTTGCGATTGGAACGTGAAAGGTGGCATTTTATTTGCTTGTATGAAATAATAGCACCTGCCACTTTTTGCCCTGTGACCTACCGCCTATGACTGAACATTTAATAGCAGCCTGCGAGGGAGGTGAAAACAGTGAGACTGGGCTCTGAGTAACCCATCCGAACTTCCACTGCCTGCCACCTGTCCGAGCTCGATGCACAGCTCCCACAGCCCTGCCTGCCGCCGCTCCAATCTGCCCAGCAGCCGGCACAAGAGGCAGAAAGAAGTTGTCCGAGGTGGCTGCCCAGCGAAGCCGATCACCGGCTAAATCGGGGAAAGAAGAAGCCCTGCTGATCCCGCGTTGCCCGACCTGCCGGCGCAGCGGCAGCCGGGGCGAGCCAGGCGGAGGCGGAGCGGAGCGGAGCGGAGGGAGCGCGCAGCCTGCCCGGGGCTGCCGAGCCTCCTCCGCGCCCGGCGGCGCACGTTGGGCGGCGGCGCCTTCCTCCTCCTCCTCATCCTCCTCCTCCTCTCCCCTCTAACCATCCGCCCCCACCCGGCGCTGGCGGGGGCGGCCGCCACCTGTCGCGGGCTTTGCCTCCGCCTTCCACCCGCGGAAACTTTGCTTGGCGTCAACGGGAGAGGATGGAGCCGGGGGAGCCCCTCAACCGATCCCAGGAGGGGGCAGAGGCGCCCCGCGGGGAGTTCAACGCTTCCGGGCTGCCGGAGGCGGAGGGGAAGCCCCTCTTCGGCATCGGCATCGAGAACTTCATCACCCTGATAGTCTTCGGCTTGATCTTCGCCCTGGGGGTGCTGGGCAACTCGCTGGTGATCACGGTGCTGGCTCGAAGCAAGCCGGGCAAGCGCCGCAGCACCACCAACATCTTCATCCTCAACCTGAGTATCGCCGACCTGGCCTACCTGCTCTTCTGCATCCCCTTCCAGTCCACTGTCTACGTGCTGCCCACCTGGGTGTTGGGCGCCTTCATCTGCAAGTTCATCCATTACTTCTTCACCGTCTCCATGCTGGTGAGCATCTTCACGCTGTCGGCCATGTCTGTGGACCGCTATGTGGCCATCGTGCACTCGCGGCGCTCCTCCACCCTGCGTGTCCCCCGCAATGCGCTGCTGGGCGTCGGGCTCATCTGGGCTCTTTCCTTCGCCATGGCCTCACCAATGGCTCACCACCAACGCCTCTTCCACCGCAACGGCAGCGACCAGACCTTCTGCTGGGAGCACTGGCCCAACCCGCGCCACAAGAAGGTCTACGTGGTCTGCACCTTTGTCTTCGGTTATCTGCTCCCTCTGCTGCTCATCTCCTTCTGCTATGCCAAGGTGGGGCAGGGCGGGTGGAGGGGAAGGGATTGTAAAACACGATGGTGACCACAGTGGTGGGTATCCGTGAGCTGTGGGGACACATCTGGCACATAGATGGACATCGGCATTGTCGGGAACCAGCAGTGTTAGGAGGTGATGAGGCAAGACTGAGTTTGTGGGGATGGGTTTTATAGCAGAGGGATGGCTGGGGACATGTGTGTAGTGCAGACAGGTCAAGGGTTGCATGGGGTAGCTGGGGATGTTGTGTGTTCTTCAGACACAGGGCCCCCCTCCTTACAAAGTGTCAGGAAGCCCCAGCGCTCTGCTGCTTCCTCTGTGACCACAACTCTCCCATTTCCTTGCAGTGCTGTATGAGGAGTTTAACTCAAGTGAAGCGCAACCAAGCAACAAGTTGTTCAGGCTTCCCACAAAGCAGTGCAGCTCTTTGAAATGTGGTGTGCTGAAAGCAAAACGGCAAAACCTCACCAATTTGGTCTGATCCAGTTAACATGTTAGGAGCAAAAGGCTCATTGTGTTGCCTGGTCATTATGAGCCTCACCCTGCTCTGCGGAGGGAGATTTACTTCTGAATTCAGCAAGGTCAGGTGCTAGGAAGCAGCAAGTGAGAACCTGGGTAGGAAAAAGCAATTAGTACTGTTGCTTGAATGGGTGTCCTTAAGGGCTTTCCGCTGAGGCAAACAGTCATGTTTTCCTGCAGATGCTAATTGCAGCCTTCAGTGTAGTATCGACAAGAGCTGGAGCACAGGCTGTGACCCGCTGAGCTGCACAGAGATCCTCCCAGTCTGTGCCAGCAACCTCCAGTCACAGGATTTCTTCTTAGGCAGTAATTTGGGTTCAAGAGGATAGAACCACCCTTGCAGATGGGGGTTGCTGAGGTGTCACGAAGTCACTTCTTTAATTAGCACATTAAATAGGTATGGTTAATGTATTTAATCTGAACACATAATTTTACATTCTGTTCAGTTGTATATATTATAATGTTACTTTAATTGTGGAAATTATAGCTGGAACGGCATCCAACTCTATTAAAACTTTGAGTTACGCAGAATTCCAAAGATGATGTTTTTAAACTATTGTTTGTAGTGAAACAAGTCCAGCCCAGCAAATGGAGAAAAAATATACACGTTTTCCTACATAAACCCCATTCAGGTTTCCCTGGGTAAATACATTGGCACCTCTTCTACTGTGGTGAATGTGACTGAGCTGTGAGAGGAAAGAAACTTACTGTAGCCTTGGATTGTCAGAGTTTTAAGAACATATTGAATATTACAGGGAGAATTTTATCTATTAAGAATTCTTTCTCATATTTTTAAAATCCAAACTATCTTCAATTTCACCTTGATTATCAGCCTTAAAAATATAATTATATGACAGAAAACTGAAAGCAATTCTTAAAACTTATGACAGACCTGCCAAGTATACAATAAAAGGTATTTTTTAAACTATAAGTGTAGTAAACAGAACATATGATGTTACAAAGCCCTCATACTACAGTAGATACCTCAATATTAATATGAATAAGTGTATGTAAAAAACAACAACCCTGTGTGAAATACATGCCCAGCACAAGTCGATAAAAGCAAGGCCGCTCCATGTTACAGCTAAGATCTCATGCTCATATTGCTGCCAGGCTGGAGTCTCAGCCCTGCTTGGTCTGAGGATGGATTTGGTTTGAGCGTGTACATACAACCCTGCTTGCTGCAGAGTCAAGCTGAAGGATGAATTCCAGGAGGCGTGCTGTATTCCCACTGGTGTCAATAAAGCTGAAAAATGCTGTGGCTCAAGCTATTGGAGGTGTTTGTACCCTGCAGCACAAAGACTCGTCCGTGCCCTCATTAAGAGCCACTGGCACATCTCTGACTGCAATACTGTGACACATGGGTTAGAGTGAGGAAGAAATTAAGGACAATAGAAGTTGAAAATCAGAGCTGAAGTTTTCTCTTTGTCACAGCCATTGCTACTCTCCTGGGTCTCCAGTGAAGCGGTTGCAGTGGGCTCTTATTGATGTCCCTAAAATGGTGTGAAGTACAACAGATATTTTGGCTTCTCAGTGCATGCAGGGTTAGAGGATAGCTGCTCTGTAATAGCCTCAGAAGTATTACAAAGATAAACACATTAGTTTCTTATGGACTTTGCTGGTTTTCATGAACTGTGGATCAGCTAAATAACACAATTTTCTGATGCAGTAAATTAAGATGAAGGAGACGCATTTCTCTATTTAAATATATTGCCTTTTCCAGGCTCCTTTAAGGCACTTCTGTTGTTCCCTTTTAAAGAAAATTGCAATTGAACTTTCAGTTCTGAAAGTCTCATTTTTTAGACGCTCTAACAGGGAACAGAGTTCTTTCCCTCTCTCAGTTTCTCTTAAACTATGTTAGGAGAGATTCATTTTCATGGGGTTCTGTCCCCAGTGGAAACCAATATTGTTACGAACCACAGATAGTGCTGAAATAATGGCATATGCCACAGAACTAGAACTGGAAATCTCAAACAATCTGTTCTTAAGACAGAGGCCATGCTCTGCTATGTGCATAAGGCTCTGCATTTCCTCTCTCCCACAAATAACTTCGGGTCAGTTTTAACTAAATGTGGTATAGCAGTAAAAATCTGGGAAGTCATGATATTTCCTTAGTTCTGTGAAAACAGGAGCCAGTGTAGAAGACGGAGAGCCTCAGTCTTCTCCTTCTTTAAAGAGAATCAGTCTGCACCCAGCTGTTGAACACCAGACATACCATATGGGGAAGAGGTCTTTTGAAGTGCCTGCTCACGGAGGAGGTCATCTTCTTGAGAACTTGCGGTCAAGAAATCACAGATCCTCCGGAAGTCAGCCTTCATTGGCCCTGGAGCGCCTTCAGAGCTGGTCTTTAAAGGAGCTCACAACTTCAGTCAGAGCAGTGGTGATTATATAGTCATTAGTGGAGTTACAGCACTGCATGCAGACAGTCTTTATTCTTACTTTTTATAGCTTATCATATTTTACTTGCCGTATTTTTTTGTTACAGACTTCAAGTATGTGCTTCATAACATTGATACATTTACTTTCTAATATGTTCTTAAAGGGCAAAGTAATAAATGCACATTAAGCTTCTACCAGTTGGCACTTGCCAATGCACTGCAGTGTGACAATGGGTTTTGGGTACCCCTACTGTTGAGAACTCAGTTATGAGGCCTTAATTATGAGTTCAGTCCTTGAACTCTTTCAAGCCTCTAGGCTGGACACCTAAAATCATTAGCAAACTTTTCCTTTTATAGATGTATCATGTTAAAAGCTAGTTTTTAATTTATTTCTTGCCTGAAGAATGTTTCCATTATTATCTATCATTCTGAACATTCTGAATTCAAGAAAGTCATGTATGATTTATAGGGTTGGTTAAAAATAAGCCATAAAAAAAAAGAGGGGGCTTAACATTAAAGTGAGTTTACATGGTTCTTTGCGCCAAATATTATATCTTAAATTTTACTGAGCAGAGAGGGAAAACTTTATAGGAGAAGACTAAATTCCACTGAAAAGCAAAATAAAAAGGTATGACACATTAGTGACACTAATGAAAGAGGTTGAAAGATCTGTTGTGACAATAAAAGTAGCAGCACTGCTTTAAAAAATGGATTGCAGGTAAAGGCACTTGAATTTAAATAAGGTTAATATAATAAAATATGGTTCAGAATGTAGTGGTCACATTATGGCTCTGTTAAACAAGCAGTTCACTCTTATTAGATAATGACCTTGGGCAGGCTTTCCTGCTGTATGGTTTTAAATGGATAAAGTAACAATTAATGAAGATGTAGTCAGTGGAACAGTTATATACAGCCGGACAGAAAACATGCTTTGAAGCAGTGCAGATTTCAAACTTTTGTATTATTTGGTAGACCTATATGAATAGGCACATGTAGTTTAAGCATTTTTCCCCTCCCTTTTTGAAAAATCTCTTTTCCAACTTCTTTTGGTTATAGTGTCTCAGTCTGTGCTACCAAGCCATCTGAAGGTGCTTTCTGAAACAGCTGCAAGCAAAATGTAATAGTCTGTAGGCAAAAGCAAATCCCCCTCCAAATGCTGTCTGTGGTACTTTTGGCTGTACAGTCTGGACCAGTGTGGAACTTTTTGTATTTTTATGATCCTTCGAGTCTCCTTACACCCTCTGTCACAGAAGCATAACTCCCTTCTCACAGAAACTCATCTCCAGAACACAGGAAATCCATTCTTTCCCAAGAGCCATATATGATCTCTCATCAACAGGTACACGAAAGCCACAGTTAGCAGTTTCATGTGAAGAGCTAATTTTTCCACAGACCTGAACTTTTTAAAAATGTAACCTTTAAAAATGTAACAGCTAATGACTTTTTTAGCAAGGCTAATATTTTATTACTCAAGTTAAATATGCACGTGTAAATGTATTAGTGGATAATATGAAAGAGATTTTCTTTAGAAGAAAAGCCTGAGAAAAAATGAGAGGAATGTGCAGAATTAATATTCAATCAGGTGAAGTGGCTGTTAGAGGAACAATTAATTATTTCTTGGCCCAGAGAATAGATAATTCAAACAGGGTGGTGAGGAGAGGTGTCTTTGATTTGCTTTGTAGTGTTTGTGCATAAACATGGTTCTTAATATCCTTCTGTATCTCTCTGTGCAGGTCTCTAAGTACTGTTCCACAGCTGTTGATCGGTAATTCAATTCTGCCTGTTTCTCTTGCTGCTGGTTTTCATACCATCTGGTACAATGCCATGCAGAGCCAGCATGTTTTCACTGCAGAGGCTGCATGTCCTTATTCCACAGCACATGCACACAATCTGAAAGAGGGAGAGTTGAGAAAGATTAATTGGAAGGTTATTGTCTAAGCCTTCAACTCAGACAACATTTTTAGTGATAGATTTGTCTACTCCATCGCTCTTTCGAGTGGAGAAAGATGCAACGCAAAAAACCTGTGTTAAAAGTTTCAGAACAAGAGAATTGAAGTTTATAACTTAAGAGAAGATTTTGCAGTTCTGAATTTTTGGAATAGTGTATCTAACTTTAATATTGAAAATCACAGTATAGTACAGGTTCAAGGTGGCAGGAGACAGGATCTGCAAAGGTCCAGTGGAAAAAGCCCATCTACTTAAGTTACATGAGTCAGAGAACCACAGAACGTCCCGAATTGGAAGGGACTCATAAGGGTCATTGAGTCCTTTTCCTGGTTTCAAACAGGACTACCCAAAAATAGACCCTATGTCTGAGAGCGTTGGCCAAATGCTTCTGGAACTCCAGCAGCTTGGGGCAGTGACCACTGTCCTGGGGAGTCTGTTCCAGTGAAGGGGTAGGATAAATGAAAGAGGTGATGGGAAGTGAACGGTATTTCTCCCATGCTCTTGTTTTTACACCCATGGACTAAGCAATTCAGCACTGTTGTATGTTGTGAATAAAGGATGTGTGAGTCAGAGGGGCATCTCCCTGCTCCTCTGCTGCATCTCAGGGGTTCTTCTGTCCTTTCCATTTCGTCTGCCTCATCCTGAAGTAGGAATAATGGCTGAAATCCTGCCAAAGCTGGACCTTCTCAGAGAAAACACATTTGTTTTCCTGTCCTGCCTTTCCTGGGTTCAGATTGTCCTGGTGGCAGACAGACTGGTGTTTCAGAAAGAGGAGTGCATGCAGGGCTGAGTCACACACAAACACGTTTGTACACAGATAAGCAGAACTGCACTTCCAATATTACGTTGTAATTAATTAATATTATTATTATCATTATTATTATTATTGGTTCACTGGTAGATAAGAGCAGATGCTTAAAAAATGGAATTCACCGTGAGCTATAGTTATTCATAGATATCATTCTGTTTCTGTTTCTCCTAACAACTCATTATGTATGTTTCTAAGACTTAAGTACCACAATGGGATTGAATCTCTATTGTCCTGTTTGGTGTCCTGTCCTGGCAGTGGTTAGTTATGCATTCTAAAGAAATCAGAGAAAACATCCTCACATGGTGTAAGAGAATTTATACACTTTTCACACCTCAAGAAATCTTTTTATATGCCCTGATATTCAGCATTTTATTCCTTCCGAAGAAGACCTTTTTAATGCATATTTACTTTAATTCTGGATTATCTTACCTATTTAGTAGTTGTCAGTTCATCTTGGAGCTACGTAAAGTGCAACCCTGACATCATAGTCATCTAACTGATGACTCTACACTCTGGCTTTTTGTATAAATAAATAGATAAAGAAATTCTTCTTACCATATTATAATTAAACCCTTGAGTATTCTCAAGTATCTCCATTTTTTATTTGGTATGATTTACCACATGTTAAACACATTCAGCTGAAGAGCATATACCCTGCTTCCCTGCATACCTACAAGTCACTCTATAGGAATATATTAAATTCAGTTAACAATGACTGCAGATAAAGTAGGGTATGCTCCTCTATGCATCCTCTGTCCAAAGTCTTACGTGAAAATCTGCTCTCGGTTGATGAATTGTTTTGAAGTATATTAAAAAATTACTTATGAAAGGTACATGGCAAGTATCATCAAATTGTTCATAAAGGTCACATCTCATGGGAGATACATCATAGTATAAATTCTTTGTAAAGGCCTAGGTATCTTTCAAAGATCAAATAGTGCAAACATCCTGATTATATTAACTAAACATCCATCTGAAGAAAGCAAATTATGCAGGTGACTCAGAAAATCTCTGACTCAAAACATACACTTCTTATGTTACATGCAGTAAAGGTCATTCTAAATTAACAAGCATTGACATTTTTATGAAAGAATAATTGCTAATTCTAGTTGTAGGGTAGGTTTCAATTTATTGGCTCATTCGATTGTAATATGTATTTGTTATGTAATGCAACTATATTTGGATATAAGAATTCAGTTGTGATATGTTTCCTATTTGCTGATTACCACAGACACAGATATATAATTCCTTTAGATTTTACACTGTGAACTTCTGAAGCGTGTAAATTGGATCATTAATGTTTGTAAGCAACTCATGCAGTCCTGGAGAGCGTACTGTAAAACAATGGTTTTGAATTTTAGAAAATGGTAAAATACAAGTTGCAAATTAATCTTTTCAGGTTCTTAATCATCTGCACAAAAAGTTGAGAAACATGTCAAAGAAGTCAGAAGCATCCAAGAAAAAGGTAGATTGCTTTCATTACCAATTCTATTTGTTTATATTGTAGTTTTATGGGTAAGAAAATTTGCTGTTCTATTGTTTGTTGCCAAAGATGTAATGGAGAGAAAGATTTGAAATGGAGTATTTGATGACATATTCATTGTCTCAGCAGGATGAGAGCCTTTTCTGATCAGGATTTTCCATCACTGTTGTCAAGCCATTACCTAAGATTCCCATATTTTGAACATTGGAGCATGTGAAATTCAGTCATGGAGAGATTACCTCTCTCTAATGTATATGTTTCTTTTGCCTCACAAGAATTTTTTCCCTAAATTGTAAATCTCTTTCTTTTTTTTTTCTAACTAACTGAATTTTTTTATCATTTAATGAAGGATTCCTAGCTTATATGATAAGACTTCCAAATGAGATTCATTGCAATTCCTGATAGGAGTCTGAAAAGAGACTTTCATGATTTTATGATTTTCCATAAAACCTTTTTTGTCTTATGTTCAAGACTTCGGTTATATACCGGCTACAAGTAGAATTGTGAAGGGTCTTTGAAGGAGAATATTATCTTTGCAATTTAGAGCAATATTTGAAAGATGTGTTTGTGTAGATATTTTGTCAGATAATATAATATCGTTCTGATTTTTGAGCAGATTTGACCACAGTAATAATTTGACTAACTTCTCAGTTTATGAATGTGGAGTCAGAAACAACCCTTAGGCTATAGCTCTTCGTTTGATCTGATCGCTATTACCATATGGGCATGCAGACTGTCTGCAATGTAAATGAGATATACATGGGCTCAACAGGGAATAAATAATCTATTATTTATGCATTCTCTATTTAAAATATATATATATCTTAGTCAACAGATTTCAGTTTCTAAATTAAAAGCATTATGTCCCTGATGCAATAAAATACTTAACATAAATAATTTGCACTTAATCTCATCAAGGCCAAAGGTGTAGTTTTGAAAAGCATTCTCTATGTTACGATCCCTACTCTCCTGTAGGTAATTTGCAAATGGGAAATTTCTGCATCTCCTCTATGTACTAGCTCTTTATGCAAATAAAAATCAGATCTAGCTATGAACTTGCTTTCATAGTTTCAGGAGAAAGCATTATAGGTATGTCCAAGACTATTCCGGTGTCTCAGGGTTCAGTAACCAAAAGGCAAACAAGATGAAGCAGAAAACTTTTTTTGACTTAGAACTTTCTGATCCTAAGGCCTTATTTAGCTCATGATTTCAAAACAATTCTGTTTTCATTAGTATGTTTTATCTTTCTCGTTTCTATTTCTTCTTTTCCTTCTGCTGTTTCGTTAAGAATAATGCATTTAAGTCCCAGTTCTACAGCTTTATTCAGAGCTTTATAAAATGTTAGTATCACAGAATCACAGAATCGTAGGGGTTGGGAGGAACCTCTGTAGATCATCTAGTCCAACCCCCCACTAAAGCAGGTTCCCTGGTATATGTTACACAGAAAAGCATCCAGATGGGTTTTGAATATCTCCATAGATGGAGAATCCACAACGTCTCTGGGCAGACTGTGCCAGTGCTCTGTCACTCTGAAAGTAAAGTTTTTCCTCATGTTCATATGGAATTTCCAGAGTTCCAGTTTGTGCCCACTGCCCCTTGTCCTGTTGCTGGGCACTACTGAAAAAAGCCTGGTCCCATACACTTGACTTCCATCCATTAGATATTTATAAGCACTGATAAAATCCCTCCTTACTCTTCTCTTCTCCAGGCTAAACAGTCCCAGCTCTCTGTCTTTCCTCATAGGGGAAATGCTCCAAGCCCCTAACATTCTTTGCAGCCCTCCGCCAGACCCTCTCTAGGAGTTTCCTATTGTTCTTAAAATGGGGAGCCCAGAACTGGACACAGTACTCCAGATGTGGCCTCAGCAGGGCAGAGTAGAGGGGGAGGATCACCTCCCTCAACCTCCTGGCCATGCTCTTTTTAATGCACCCCAGGATACTGTTGGCCTTCTTGGCCACAAGGGCACACTGCTGGCTCATAGCCAACCTGTTGCCCACCAGGACACCCAGGTCCTTCTCTGCAGAGCTCCTTTCCAGCAGGTCAGCTAACCTGTACTGATGCATGAGGTTATTCCTTCCCAGGTTTAGGACTCTACACTTGCCCTTGTTGAACCTCACCAGGTTTCCAGCCTGTCCAGGTCTCACTGAATGGCAGCACAGCTTTCTGGTGTGTCAGCCACTCCTTCCAGCTTTCTATCACCAGCAAACTTGCTGAGCATGCACTCTATTTCTTCATCTGGGTCACTGATGATGTTGAATGAAGAAGATGATGAAGACCAGACCCAGTATTGACCCCTGGAAAACACCACTATCTACAGGCCTCCAACTAGACTCTTTGCTGCCGATCACAACCCTCTGAGGCCAGTCAGCCAGTTCTCAATTCACTTCACTGTCCACTTGTCTGTCCCACACTTCCTAAGCTTACCTATGAGGATGTTACAGGAGACAATGTCAAATGCCTTGCTGAAGTCAAGGTACACAACATCCACTGCTCTCCCCACATCTACTCAGCCAGTCATCTTAGAAGGCTACCAGATTGGTCAAACATGATTTCCCCTCGGTGAATCCACGCTGCCTACAGCTTATAACCTTTTTCTCTTCTGCCTACTTGGAGAAGACATCCTGAAGAAGATTTTCCATCATCTTTCCAGGGAAAGAGGTGAGGCTGACTGGCCTATAGTTTCCTGGGTCCTCCTTCTTGCCCTCTTTGAAGACTGGAGGGACATTGGCTTTCCTCCAGTTCTCAGGCACCTCTCTCATTCTCCATGACCTTTCAAAGATGATGAAGAGCAGCTTGGCAATCACTTCTGTCAGGTCCCTCAGTACTTGTGGGTGTATCCCTTCAGGACCCATGGATATCTGTGCATCAAGTTTGCATAGACCAACAAAAAAGATTCTTAGTAGCAGAACCTTAATTTGTCATGTGTGTGAATTTAAAAAGTGAATTTAAAATATAAATGTGCCTAAATGCTCTTCTTTATGGTTTTTGGTCAGAAAACATCAACATGCATTTCAGTTTTTTTTATTATTTGCTGATGAGTAACAGTAAGTATGATACCATTAGGTAGAAAAGAGCTGTCCTTTAGTGTTACCTTGTTTGCAAATTATAGAGATGATAGTGGAAAGGTAAGCACTGAAGTGAGGCTTAGGAGGAGTAATGGGATAAAACAGGTGCCGTGAGGATCCGTTATGGAAAATTACTTACTCTGCAGATATGAAAAACCTTAGTATAATAGTCATGAGAGACACATGGTCAACCTCAGCTTTCAGTTGCATTTGTCTATTGAAAGTCAACGATTTTCCTGGTGTAAATTATAAAAAAAATTGGACAAACTGAAGTAACGCACCTTTTAAGAATTAACAGTGTGTGCAATAACCAGACAGCATGTTTGCAGCTGGAATATTAATGCATTGAAGGGATTGTAGAATCAGCTGCTCTTTATTTATACTTCCTTGTTAGCACAAGGAAGACAGCTTTCCCAATGAGAGTTGAAAGAGGAAATATTTGTGTGGCTGCTTTAGCTTTAACCGAATTAAGCTTAATAGAGCTTAAAAAAAAGGCTTGTGAATAAATTCGAACCCTTGAGACTGAACAAATTATATTTACTAGAGATTTTGCTAACCAGCAACAATATTTGTCATAAGTTATTTCAGGCTGTTGCTGCAGAAATTAAACTTTTCCCCGCAAGTTCCTACAAATTAAATCACGTGATAATTAAGCAAGTTAGTTAATTATTACTGAGCATTAATCAATTCAAGTAAGTATAGACCAGGATCAATAAATCAGCAAAAAGTCTGTGCTGCAGCATATGTCACTTTGTGGGTTAGTTCTGCCTGTGAATAAGAGCTGAGGTTATCTAAGAATTATGTTATTAAGTGTTAATAGAGTAATTAGAATGGTCCAGAACATAATGTGCTTTGGAATGAATACTAGGCCCTTATCAGGAAAGTGGCACTTGTTGTAGAAATGCATGTTATCCAGCACCTGCAAAGCAGTAAATGCAGTTTTGGAAGAAAGTGAAATCTAAAGAAAACACTGACAAACTCCACCGTGCCTGGAAAAATACCTGCAGTAACTAAAAGGTCTGTAGCGATTGATACTGCAGCTGTCAGAGGGGATCTAACAAACTTCACGGTTCTTTCTTGTGAAAATACTGAAATTGGAGTCAGGAGGTAGAATAGAGGTTATTTTGCTCGTTATGTTCTATGTATAGTTACCAGAAATTTTATGTTCTTTTTTTCTTTTTTCCTAGTTGTATCCCAGAATATTGCTGGATGATTCCAATGCAAGTTTTATGCTTAAAGAGGAGACTTTAAAAAAAGACAACAACCTCTGCTCTTGTTTTAGGCTCGTGAGCAAAGGGTTAATCTGATTGCTCTCAGCTCTTTCACTAGCTGCCTCCATGTACAATAGATCTCCCTTGAAATTCTGGTCAGAAATCCTTGTGTGCGGTATTAACATGACTCATTAGATCTGGATGAGATTTCCCAGAGACTTATGTTATCTATTTATTGCATCAATCCTGAGTCCACCTCAGAAGAAGCTAGTACTTTGTCTAGGGAATGAGGAACATCATTCTTTGCCTTTGAGCAAGGAGATGTGTTTCTCTTTTGCTGTGGAAGTTTCAAAGCTAATGTTCTTCTTGCAATACTGCAAAATAAAGTCCATGTAGGTAATGAAGTTAAATCATTAATAAATATTCAAAAGTGTGTTCTATCCATCTACTTTTATTTTTTTACAGGTAATGGTATAATGAGCTTGTTTTTAAATAATTATAAGGCATCTGTGTTTTCCTTTCCCTGTCTCAGACAGCACAGACTGTGTTGGTGGTGGTAGTGGTTTTCGGCATCTCCTGGCTGCCGCATCATGTGATTCATCTCTGGGCTGAATTTGGAGTTTTCCCACTGACTCAAGCCTCATTTCTCTTCAGAGTAGCTGCACACTGCCTGGCTTACAGCAATTCTTCTGTAAACCCAATTATATATGCATTTCTCTCTGAAAATTTTAGAAAGGCCTACAAACAAGTTTTCAAGTGCCAGATAGGTAACGAATCACCTCTGAATGATGCTAAAGAAAATAAAAGTCGGATAGATACACCACCATCTACCAACTGTACACATGTGTGAACTTTAGAATGTCCTGTTTGTTGGCTCTTCAGCTGTGTGAATCAACAAGAGTTCTGGAAAACAAAGCACAATGAGCTTTATCGCAGCTTTTTCTTGATAAAGCTAATAGGTATTTAAGGTAATGAAGTTGCATTTGTAGCAAATGTTCATGAAACCGGTATGAAGGAAAACTGGGCTGGTCCTTTGTGTTGTAGCTTTGCCAAATGAAGCTCCTGACCTTTGAAAGATATTTCAGAAACAAAATGTTGTTGATGACTTGTCTGTGTTCTTATTCATTAAGCATAATGTGCATAAGCATTCAAATGTAACGTGCAAGAAGTATTCGTCAATACTGACAAATCACTGAACTTTCTGACATCTTACTCCGTAGAAGCAAAGAGAAGGCTAAATTTTCTGACTTACAGATAATAAATACTGTGGTACTACAATTTCAGAGAGGAAAACTTTCATTCTCTGTTCAGGTTGTTTTGACAATATTTTCTTCCCTTTTTAAAGTAAAGATGGGATCTGACTTTGAGTTAAAATAACCCACGTGCAATTTGAGGCAATTGCTTTAGAGAGGCAACACTGATTTTATCTGTTCAGCTATCTTTTTAATGTAACGTAGTGAATGATGATGTACTTTTTACCGCTTTGTATGGCTGCCTTACTGCATACACAGAACTTCTGTGTACACTATATAAGGTTTTGTTTATGGCCTGTGTGAAGTTGTATCAAAATGAAGATTTGTCTCAGAAAAGCTTTTCTTTAGTTGTTGCATGTGTGTTATATGTGTGCGTGTGTGCATGTTTTGTTAACTTTATTGACTCTGAGATGGAAGTACAGTTTTAAATGTGCAATATCAATATATATTTTAAAATATTATGTTCCATAAAGATAACCCAAGCAATGCATAAGTGTTTAAAAACAGCAGCCCTACAGAAGTTCTAATAGAGGTTTGATACAATGTAACTCTAAAATGGAAAATTTTGGAAGGATACATTTAAATCGGTACAAAGTATGTAATATAAATTCTAAATAAAAAATGGGAGGGCCTCAGTATTTTGAGGACATATTGTTAGCTGGAGTATGAT
Organism: Numida meleagris; assembly: GCF_002078875.1. Lineage (NCBI taxonomy): Eukaryota > Metazoa > Chordata > Aves > Galliformes > Numididae > Numida > Numida meleagris. The sequence goes on along the minus strand of NC_034410.1, from coordinate 88,921,051 downwards.
ATGCTTTTGCCATTTATGTTCATGACCCACAGAATCATAGAACAAATTAAGCTGAAGAAACCTCTTAGCATCCTCTCAAGGCAGAGCTGCCTTTGCATCCAGATTGCTTCTTGTCAAGGTATGTTTTGAAAGTTTCCAAGGACAGCAATTCAGCAACTTTTGGGCAACCTGTGCCACTGCCTCATCACTGCTGAGATTTCCCTTCATGTAGCTTGTGACCATTTCCCTCTGTCCTCTCACCACGCACTTGAAAAGAATCTTCACTCTCACCAAGCATGCGTAATCATAGAAGACAATTACAGTTCCTCCCAGTCTTCTCCAAGCTGAAAAAATGAGGTGCCGAGTCCCTGGTCTTCCACTGGGCTTGCTCCAGCCTGGCCATCCCTCTCATGCACTGGGATGTTCACAACTGGACAGCATGTTCCACATGCTTTCTCACAAGTACTGACTAAGGGGGACAAATCACTTCCCGTTCTCCATATTTTTCTGTAGAATTGCATTCTGTCAGCCCAACATCTTGGATGTGGCTTTGTTGAAATTTATTATTTTGATAACTGTTCTCCCATTCTGTGGCTCATCAGGCACCTCCAAAAGAAAGCTCTGCCCTCCAGTGTATCTGCCATCCACCCAGGTTTGGTGTAATCTGCAAGGTTGCAGAGCGCACCCTGCACCCTTTTTCAGGTCGTTGGTGAAGATTATACCATCATAGAATGGCTTAGGTTGGAATGGACCTTATAGATCATCTAGTTCCAGCCCCCTGATGTGGGCAGGGCTACCACCCACCAGCTCAGGCTGCCCAGGGTCCCAACCAACCTGGCCCTGAACACCTCCAGGTATGGGGCACCCACAACTTCTCTGGGCAACATGTTCCAGTGCCTCACCACTCTCAAACTTTCCTCTTAGTCAGAGAGGTGCTCCAGCCCTGTAATCATCTTCACTGGACCCACTCCAACAGCTCTGCATCCTTCCCATGCTGGATGCCACAGGCCTGGATGCAGTACTCCAGATGTGGCCTCAGCAGGGCAGAGTAGAGGGGGACAATCACCTCCCTCGCCCTGCTGGCCACCCCTCTGTGGATGCAGCCCAGGATGCAGTTGGTCTTCCAGGCTGCAAAAACACACTGCTGGCTCATATACAGCTTTTCAAAGATGTTAAATAATGGTGGACAGATGCTCTATCAGATTCCTTTTTCTCCACAGACTTACTTGTCAGTTATGGAGGGTTAGCTCACATGAAAATGTCTGTTTACATGTCAGTGTTACCTACTTGGAATCAGTAAAATAATATTGAAGACATGCTGGTGCACACATGACATTTGTGTCCATCCCTTCATATGAAGAAGCAGTTTGAAGTTACTGTTAGGAGCACAAAATATACAAGAAAAAAAAATGGAAAAGAAGGGTTTATCCATAGCAAGTCCTTTTCTGGGTTAGATTTGATATTAGGAAAACAGTCTTGGACAATGTTACTGTTAGACTGATCTTTCAGATCTTTCAGATCCCAATCACTCAAGTTATTAAGTCACTATCAGACATCACTTGAGTTTATAACATATTAGGTGATCTTGCAGCTTCAAAAATTATACGTTTTTCCTTTTAAAAAATTGCTTTTTAAAAATTATTTGAATACAAAATTACAAGGTAAATACAAGTTTATACAAGTATAAAGTTAACATGTTGAATTTATGATTTCATGAGGAAATGGCATTTTTTCTTGACTATAAATAATTTTAAACCTAGTTACATGATAGCCAGTAATGGGACTTCATCGCTTTGAAATTCTAAGGTTGAAGGAGTGGAGAAAGCCTGTAGTAAGAGCAAGTTTATAAGGTCCTGTCTGATTTCTGAGTGTGCCAGTAAAACTTGCAGCTTACTTCTCAGAGAAGTGTTAAGAATCATTTGCCACTCTAAAATTCAGTTTCCTGCCTAAAACATGCCCCTTTTAATCAGGGTTTCTGCCATGGCTTTGATATGTCCACTGTAACCCAGAGGATGTTAATGTAAAAACATTGTTAAATAATGTGAACTGTGTCTAACCCGTAAGGAGCTGGAGAGTTGTGCAGGGATTTGTGCCAGAAACATGACTAATTTGGGCAGAAAACCAGGGAACAGGCACCGATTATCCCTGACAACAAAATGCCTGACTCTAAGTTCTGAGTTTGCTGACAGATTATAATTTCTTTTGGAAGGCAAAGAAAGAGTTTCATCACACTTGTTTGTTTAATATGTTTTCTTACACGTTAGTAACCAAAAACACTAATTTCAGTGTACACTGAAGCAAAAAAAAAAAAAAGAAAAGAAAGAAAAGAAAAAGAAAAAAAAAGATTATTTCTCTGATTAGAGCTGAATTTTTCACTTAAATAATTCCATTGAATTCCACTCTATTGTACTAATACGGCAATACTATTTATTCCATGCAAAATAAAATTACTGTAATTCCTCTCAAACTAATGTACATGTGTAGTTAAACAATTACTTAAATATATATGTCTCTTAAATTATGTTTTTCAAAATACTGTGAGAATTAGAGATCCCCAATAGAAACAGCTACTCACATATTTATAAACTCATAAAATTTTATTGCATGTACAGTGTCAAAATGCTAATGCTACAGTGTCAAAATCCTGTTTGTTCTGTTTCAGAAGAATCTCCTAAAACTGAAAATGAACAATGCATTTAACACTGATGATAGAAGTAGTATACCATCAGCTCAAGCAGCAAGAGTTGTTTAGTCCTTCTTAAAACTGTATCGTAGTAGAGAAACACAGAAGTCTAATGTCTCATTTCTTGCATATTTCTTATCAGGCTCTGTAGCAGAGCTCAGTTCTGTCCATCTTCTGAAATTACACTGGGACATTCAGCAGGTTTCTAGCCAGTTTTGCATTTCATATTTTAAAATTACAGGTTTTGGGGGTGGTTTTTTTTTTTTTTTTTTACCAGTTTTGCTGTTAAAAGATCTGAAAATTTCATTAGAACACTGCATCAATGGAACTTTGAAATTGTAGATTAATGTTTAAAGAAACCAGGAAATGGCTCCGTTAGGGTTCTTCATGCAGTGTTAGCCCTACCTATCTGGGGGTAAGCATCTGAGGTATGATAAAAGCTGTTGGCTGAACAAAAAATTACAGTGGTGCTCTTCTTCAGCTAGTACAGCCTATCTATATTTTGCATCCTTCAAGACAGGTGTGGACCCATATGCACACCGTGGAGTACTATAGTTACACCAGATTTTGAATCCATATCTAAAATGGAAAAAAAAATCAGCACTTAACAAGCATACTATACATCAGGTGCAAACATACTGAAAAATGAGGGGGACTTTCTTGCCTATACATCTAGCTGTGCTAATTTGACAGATAACTGTGTCACCCATTTAAGCACTTCTGAAGAAGTTAATAACTTTCTTTCAGAGTGAAGATAAAACTTAATGACTACTTCTATGTGAGTCATAAAATTACACATAACATTCAGTCAGAAGTATGCATTAAACATTTATGGTATATTATAGTAGAAACATTCAGAATTTTGTAAAAATTCTATTTCATATTAAAAAAATGTAGAAGCTCCTAGCATTTTTCTTGTGTCTACGGTGAGCAACAAAATCATACGCTAGAGTAAACAATAAACATATGACGAGGCTGGCTGAGATCCTATGTAAGAAATGATTATTATTGTATAAGGAGCAAACTTGAATTTTGTAGCAGAATGTTCCCAACTGTAGCCGTAACATCCTGTCAGTGTTTTGTATGATGAAATTAATTGTATCACTGATTATTTACAAATTGTTCTGAAGTCTTTTTCTAAATTTAAACATTGAAAAAAAAACATTTATTTTCCGAATCACTTAATTTTTCGCAACATAAGACAGTTTAATGACATGTTAAGATCCTTCGAGCTTTTTATTCACTTTGTACACGTGTTTCTTTCTTAAAAGCTAATATTATTCTTATCATAATCTATTACATCTGTCATGGTTTTATGATTTTTTGTTATCGGCATTCTATATCATAACATCATGTAGAGCACTGGCAGTTAATTAACTAAAAATAAAAATAAAATTAATAACTGGGAGTTATTAATTAGAAATAATATCACTATCTCCAAGAGATAATCATTAAGCTTTGTATATTGTTACAATGAAATCAGTCTTTCTTTAGATCTCACATTGTAGGGAAAGTGAGGGATCTTTACATAAAATAATGTTGGAAATGCATTGTTTCAGACATCATTATCTTCATGGCTGCTTTACAGTATGATGTGTCACACTGTACCTAATGATACTTGTTGTATTTTGGGAAAGGAAAAAATCAGAGAAAAGATCAGCTTCTACCTTATAGAGCTTGTGCTTGTGTTATGTATTCAGTATACATACAAATGTTGAAGATGAAGAAATTAAAATTGTGTTTATTTCAGTGTATAATGAATGTAAAGTAACACGGTTGTTCTAAGATGTACTGTACTTTGCATGAATTTTCAAGAGTTTTTTTTTTTTTCAATAGATCTGTATTCTGTTTCTCTCTATAACATGAAATACTAGCTTATTTTTCCTACACATTATTTGTACTGTATTTGAAAGCAAGCAGTGCCCTCTGGAAAACTCCCAGAAAAGTAGATTATGTGATACTCAATAGAGTTTCATGGCTATATATCATTATGGATTGAAAATACCCTTAAGAAAATTTAACTGATATAAAAAACATTATCATTTTCAACTATCTAAATGCAGAAGGTATGATCTTTCTTTCATTTAGCCTGGTAAAAGTCAATTGAAATCAATGAAACTTATTGAAATTTCTTATTAAAGTGCAATTTCAATCTCTGTAATTCATGTCTTGCTAAAGAGCCATACAAACAGAGCCAGATCCATGTATTTGAATATGAAAAGAAACAAAATACTTCAATGATATGAAATCTAAACCTTTTTTATTGGATGAATGCCTCTAAGTAGCTCCACTTTTGGAAGGAGGCAGTCAAACTGATGTATATTTGTGTGCAGATTTTCATTAACATAGAGCAATGGCTGTTTCAAGACAGTAAAATATCTTGATGAACATGAAACCAGAATATAATCAGTTCTACACCTAATGAAATGTATTTTGTAAAAGCAAATTAAAGGTTACAGCATGCATTTAAAATGATGTGCACTTTAATCTATGATTCTAATCTCTCAATTTTGGCTACACAAATATCTTGTGCAGTTCTTGAATGTGTACACACATGTACTTGACATTAGCAGATACAGGGGAGCACCCTGACTAGGTATATTTTCTAAGACTAATGTCTCATTTTATAAAGACATTCCTGAAGTATAGCATGCTCCCCTTGAAAACATTTGCTCTATTTCCATGTGACTCTCCATGGTTATTCAATTTCCTGATAAACATCTAACCATCTTTACAATTTGCTGAGAAATTTAAAGTCTGTATTTTGGTAATAAATCATCTCAGTTCCAGAGATATTTCTAGCAATATCTATAGAGAATTTTTCAACCTGATTGCATTTAATATTAAGATTCTGAAACAAAATACAATTTTGTTTCTGATGGCTTGTAGATGGGATATTTACAGGTGATAATGATAAGGCAGTATTCCTTTACATTGAATTTCACAATAAATTTAGCACAAACAAACTAGTAGTTTTAACATAGTACAACAAAAAATATCATTTTACTTAAGAATGAAGAAAATGAGGCAAACTTTAAGAATCAATTATTACACTAGAAAATGATGATCCTGAAATTGTCAGCTATTTAAACATAACCTCTGACTCTGTCTAACTGAACTTGCAAAAGCCCTGGAATTGTGAGTTTGGAACATGGAGACAACCCTGGGTTGTGTCACTGGAAACATTGCTGCAGAGTGGATGTCACACAGAAGTTTCTCAAAGTGCTAAAAACAACAACAATTAAAGATGAAAAACACCAGCAATTCAGCATAGAGAGATATGGTTAGTAAGTAGCTCAATTCTATCACATACCTTTGTACACAATCGTAGAATCACACAGTCATTCAGGTTTTGGAAAATACCACTGAGACCATCTCATCCAACCATCAGACCATCCCCACCATGCCCAATAACCACATCCCTCAGTGCCACATCCACACGTTCCTTGAACACCTCCAGGGTCAGTGACGCCACCACCTCCCTGGGCAGCCTGTACCACTTGCAGTACTGCTCCTTCTGAGATGAAATTCTCCCTAATATCCAGACTGAGCCTCCTGTGGTGCAATTTGAGGGCATTCTCTCTTGTTCCATCGCTGTTACCTGGGTGAAGAGGCCAACCCCACCTCTCTACAGCCTTATTTCAGGTTCCATGCTGTTCCCTCGGGCCCTGTCACCGTCCTCAGAGAGCAGAGCTCAGCGCTGCCCCTCCACTCCCTGTGAGGAGCTGCGGCCACCACGAGGCCTCCCCTCAGCTCCTCTGCTATGGACTGAACCAACCCAGGGACTTCAGCTGCTCCTCATACATCTGTTAGAGAAAGAAGTTAAACGATGCTATATGCTGTTCTCATTTTACTTAATTACTTTTTGCTATAATCACTTCAAATGTAATCACTCTGCGTAAGTTTTGCACAGCGAGTTACAGTTCTCATGAGAACCAAGAGCTGACAGTTGCCAGCACATCTGAAGCACCTGGCAGTAAGTATGCTTCAGGCTGTAAGTCAAAGCTGAGGCTTTTTATCATCTTGTTGTGAAACAGTGTTGGAAATATTTGCAAGCTAGAGGCTCTCATGATCATGTTTACATTTCAGTTCTGCTTAAATGGAACCTTGTGACAACTAGTGGTATCATGAACACATATGATCTGCCACAGCTCTGATACAGTGGTCAGCATTTTGGGGAGATTTATGCAGGTTGGCTGGTTAGATAGACCTGACTCACTCTGTGTGTCCTGATTGAGTTAGGAATTAAAGGTTCAATAGCTTTCCTGTCCTGAATTCTGCTCACTTGCAGGAGTTGTGCAGTGCTCTAATCATGGCCTCCTGTTGCTTGGGTGGAGTTTTCCTTAGCCTGCTGTCAGCAGTTAGATTTGTATGTATGCGCTACATGCACTTCTTCCACAATGAACTTTTGTATCCCTGCTTGCCCTTCTGCGATGCAAGGCTTCCTATGGGGTTAAAAAGTGGGAAAACAGATGCAAAAGTCACCTTTGCTGTTCCCAAGGCTTCTGGGGACTCCTACTAAAGACCCTCAGTGCTACAGGAGAGCATTGTTTTGTCTATGGTAAGTAAATTCCTAACTGGGATATTAAGCAAGGAAAGCACTTTTCTACTTTCAGCCCTGAAATGTGTAATTCTTTGGTATCACAGCAGTCTCAGGGAATGTCTTTTCTCATTCCTCCCCATTTGTTGCCATCTACCACCTTAGGTGAAATTCATCTTGCTCTGGCTATTCAAATAAATTAATCCTGCAGTTCTTTGTAAAGACAAAATGTGCTGCTGTAGATTCAAGGATATCCTGATAACATGGCCTGATGCAGTAGATGAAAAATAATACATATTTATTAACATCAGAGGAGGAAAAGAAAGGATAAGAGGTTAAGGAAATGTTGAAGAACATCATTGTTAGTGAAAGGAATATATTTAGAGCTCCAGCTTTCAACTTCTACATAGGCAATACTTTCTTTGTAGTTTGTATGCAGTGTATCAATATAACAAATGAGCAGAATCTTCTGGAGTTTGGTCATTTTTTTTTACACAGCTATTTCTCAATGTTGAATAAGCCTTGCAGAATCATGTTTCTATTTCCTTGTTCCTTGTTGCACTAAAAAGTTGTCCTGATATGTGTTTTCAGCTGCTCTTGCATTCACATGGATGAAGATTTAAATATTCTTTTAAAGTCCTGTAGTGATCTTGAAATAAAAAGGTTCATTGTACCTCCAGGTCTGCAGACACCTTTCTGCAAGGCACTATTTATGTAGAAACCACAGTTAAGCATACAGGGAAATAACCCAGCATCACTTGAAAATCTTCACAGGAGGAAAATGAGACAAAGCAAGCAGGTCCAAGTCTGGACTTACAATTTTCATCTAAAGTATTACAGCAGATGTTCATTTGTGCAACTTGTTTGGAAATAATGCTTATGCTATAATCCCATGCTAGAAAAACTCAAAGGCCAAAAGTAATGCATAACTGTATCATAAATATGGATAGAAACTGGTGTCCAGATTAACAAGACCACAAGGATATTTGTGCAAATCATTTGACACTGTCCCTCATGACATCCTGGTCACCAAATTGGAGAAAAATGGATTTCATGGATGGACCACTCGCTGGATAAGGAATTGGCTGGATGGTCACACTCAGAGTGTTGCAGTCAGTGGCTCAATGTCCAAGTAGAGACCAGTGACAAATGAAATTCCTCAGGAATTGGTGCTGGGACCGGTGTTATTTAACATCTTTTTAGGTGACATAGACAGTGGGATCGAGTGCATCCTCAGCAAGTTTGCAGATGACACCACGCTGAGTGATGTAGAGGGAAGGGATGCCATTAAGAGGGACCTGGACAGGCTTGAGAGGTGGGCCCATGCCAATCTCATGAAGTTCAACAAGGACAAACGCAAGGTCCTGCGCCTGGGTCGGGGCAGTCCCAAGCACAGATATAGGTTGGGCAAAGAATGGCTTGAGAGCAGTTCTGAGGAGAAAGATTTGGGGTTGTCGGTTGATGAAAGATTCAACATGAGCCAGCAATGTGCGCATGCAAGCCCAGAAAGCCAACCGTCTCCTGGGTTGCATCAAGAGAAGTGTGACCAGCAGTTCAAGGGAGGTGATTCTGCCCCTCTACACTGCTCTCATGAGATGCCACCTGAAGTACTGAGTCCAGTTCTGGGGCCCCCAACACAAGAAGGACATTGAGCTGTTGGAGCAGGTCCAGAGGAGGGCCATAAAGATGATCAGAAGGCTGGAGCACCTCCCCTACGAGGACAGGCTGTGAGGGCTGGGGCTCTTCAGCCTGGAGGAGAGAAGGCTCCAAAGAGACCTTATAGTGGCCTTCCAGTACCTGAAGGGGGCCTACAGGAAAGCTGGGGAGGGACTTTTTGTAAGGGCATGTAGCAACAGGACAAGGGGAAATGGCTTTAAACTGGAAGAGGGTAGATTTAGTCTAGATATTAGGAAGCAATTCTTTACTGTGGGGGTGGTGAGACACTGGAACAGGTTGCCCTGTGAGGTTGTGGATGCCCCCTCCCTGGAAGCATTCAAGGCCAGGCTGGATGGGGCTGTGAGCAACCTGGTCTAGAGGGACTTGTCCTTGCCTCTAGCAGGGGGGTTGGAACTAGATGATCTTAAAGGTCTCTCCCAACCCAAACTATTCTATGATATGATTCTATGTTTAGGAAGTTTTGTTGCCACAGAAATCTAATTAATTTAAGTTTCTCCTAATTTTACAACATCCAGAAGCCTTCTATAATGTCAAATGAGACAGCATATTGTATATACATTATTTATTCAGTAGTTGCCATTAATAAGTACAAATGAGTGTTTGTTCCTCTTTTTATAAGGCAGCATTATTATCAATGGCTTACTTCAGTACAAATGTAAGTAAATGGACTTTCCCACTTTTGATCTGAATTTTACAGTATTTACCAGTTCTTAAGTGCACTATTCAGCGGCCTCTCCCACTTTTCATTGTGAAATACTGACTTTCATACAATTTTAAATGAAATCACTTCCATCAGTATAAGAGAACATATTAGTTAAACAGCTGTTTCATGTCTGATATAAAGGAAATTATTATAGCAGGAGCTATGCTGCAAATATTATACTTTTAAAGTTTGAATTCAAATTGTAATTGTAATCATTTCTTCTTATATGAAAGATATTTGTAGTTTTAAATTCTGCCTGGCTAGAAAGATGAAAACTGAATGTATTATTTATTTGATGATACAGATTTCTAAAAAAAACATGTATTATTCAAATTAAAACTCACAGAACTGAATGCCTATGCATGTCCTGCTTTTCTAATCTGTAAAAAAAAACCCACAATACTGTTACTGAAAAATACATTTTTAAATTTTATCCTACCAACAATAACTGCATATAAGAGAGAAAGAAGAGGGAGAATACTTTCAAGGCTGTATTTCTAAAGCTGAGAAATGTGTTATATTTCATTCTAAAATGCAAGACAGTAAATTAACCAAGTGCAAATAAGGGTAAAACTGATCCATTACTGCTGTGTGTTTGTGTAGATGACTAAGTCAAAGTCATCCCTTGTTTTCATTAAAAGAAACAATGAAAACTCTTCCTGACAAATGAATTCTATTCTATTATAGTTATAGTTGTATTAATAACTTCTAATATACTTCAGCTAAATAACATAAAAGTTATTCTTAAATTAATTGTATAGACTTAACTGAAGGAAAGTAAAAGATAACATCATAAATCTATGACAGTAAAAGATATTTAAAGAAAAAAGTGGGATTTCAGGTTCTCTATTTGGCAGAACCATTCTGGTACTGGGCATGTTAACTATAATTTGGCTCTTGGGCAAATCTTCAGCATATAGTGTTTTGGGATGCGTCAACAGGGGTGAAGCTGCAATGATTTAGCAATTATTCAATTTTTTTCAGCTTCGTAGAATCACAGAATGGCTTAGCTTGTAAGGAACCTTAACATCATTTAGTTCCAGCCTCCTACTGTGATCAGGATTGTCAGTCACTAGATCAGGCTGTCCATGACCCCATCCAACCCGGCCTTGAATGCCTCCAGGGATGGGGCATCCACAGTTTCTCTGGTCAACTTGTTCCAGTGACTCACCACCCTCTGAGTAAGTAATTTCCACCTAACGTCTAACCTAAAACTTCCCTCTTTTAGTATACAGCCATTCTCCCTTGTCCTATCACTATCAGACCATGTAAAAAGTCAGTTTTTAAGCTCAATCTCAAGTACCGTAACACTGCAATGAGGTCTCCCCACAGCCTTCTCTTCCCCAGGCTAAACAAGTCCATCTCCCTCAACCTTTCCTCTTAATAAGAGAGGTGTTCCATTCCTCTGATCATCTTTTTGGCCCTTTTCTGGACCTGTTCCAACAACTCTATGTCTTTTATGTGCTGGGGTCCCCAGGCCTGAACACAGTATTCCAGGTGGGGCCTCAAGAAGGCAAAGTACAAGGGTACAATCACCTCCTTCGCCCTGCAGGCCGCCCCTCTGTGGATGTAGCCCAGGCCTTCCGGGCTGCAAGAGCACACTGTTGGTTCATGTCCAGGCTTTAGTCCACTCTTTGAACCCATATCTCTCAAATTAAGAGGTAAGGATGTGGTACAGGAACATGTCAAAGGCCTTGGACAAGTCCAGGCTGATGACATCTGTTGCCCTCCCTTTGTCTACCGATGACTTCAGTTCATCATAGAAGGCCACCAGATTGGTCAGGCATGATCTGCCCTTGGTGGAGCTGTGCTGGCTGTCTCAGACCACCTGCTCATCCTTCACGTGTCCTAACATGTTTTCTTTGATCTGTTCCATGATCTTCCCAGGCACAGGTGTGAGGCCTGTGTAGTTCCCAAGGTTGTCTTTTTTCCCTTTCTTAAAAATGGGAGTGCTGTTTCCCTTTTTCCAGTCATGGAGGACTTTGCCTGATTTTTCAAGTATAATGGAGAGCTGATTGGCAACCACATCAGCCAGTTCCTTCTGGATGCTGGTGTGCATGTTGTTTGGCCCTGTAGACATGTATACATTCAGTCTCATGAAGCAGTCTCAGACTTGCTTTTCTCTTACAGTGGGAGGGATATGGCTCCCTTGATCTCATTTGTTATAGATCATGGATTTGTGGGATAATGAAACAACTAGATGGTGCTTAAACATTCCATGACATCGTTTAGTACCAACTGAATATAAATGTAGTTAATTCTAAAAAAAAAACAGGTAAAATGTCAAGTTAAAAAAATGAATTTGCGTGATACCAATGGTAATTCAGTTAAAGAACTAGAAAATAGTCTCTTAGAGTAGCAGTCAATGTATATTAATCAGTATTTTTAGTCTAGTTTTTAAAATTGGAGAAAATTTGTTCTCTGTTTTCTATATTTTACTCTAGCATTACTTCAGGTTTTACTTTATCCTTTCTGCTTATTTTCCTTTTCCTTTATAGGTCATATTTTTATTTAAAAACAAAACCAAAAACAACAGAACATTGCTCTACAGAACTAGATATTTACATCTGATATGTTTATATGGTATTTGAAGTACATTTTTACATGCAGTGCCAGTAGTAAATCAACCACGTTTGGTTGCACCTATCTCTATGCTGGTTACTAGCTGTAATGCTATGATATCCCCGTGTAATCATAGAATCATAGAATCATAGAATGGCTTGGGTTGAAAAGGACCTCAAAGATCATCGAGTCTCAACCCCCCTGCCAAGTGCAGGGTCGCCAACACTAGACCAGGCTGCCCAGAGCCACGTCCAGTCTGGCCTTGAATGCCTCCAGGGACGGGGCATCCACAGCCTCCCTGGGCAACCTGTTCCAGTGTGTCACCACCCTCTGTGTGAAAAACTTCCTCCTAATATCTAACCTAAATCTCCCCTGTCTCAGCTTAAAACCATTCCCCCTTGTCCTATCGCTATCCACCCTCACAAACAATCGATCCCCCTCCTGTTTATACGCTCCCCTCAAGTATTGGAAGGCCACAATGAGGTCTCCCCGGAGCCTTCTCTTCTCAAAACTAAACAAGCCCAGCTCCCTCAACCTTTCCTCATAGGAGAGGTGCTCCAGCCCTCTGATCATCTTGGTCGCCCTCCTCTGCACTCGTTCCAAGAGCTCCACGTCCTTCTTGTGCTGGGGGCCCCAGGCCTGGACACAGTACTCCAGATGGGGCCTCACAAGAGCTGAGTAGAGGGGGACCACCACCTCCCTCTCCCTGCTGACCACTCCTCTTTTAATGCAGCCCAGAACATAGTTGGCCCTCCGGGCTGCCAGCGCACACTGCTGGCTCATGTCCAGCTTCTCGTCCACCAGGACCCCCAAGTCCCTCTCCGCAGGGCTGCTTTCAAGTACTTCTTCCCCCAGGTTGTATAAATACCTGGGATTGCTCTGGCCCAAGTGCAGCACCCTGCACTTGGCCTTGTTGTTGTAAGCAAGAGAAATTGTTGGTTTATCCAAATGGAAGTGACCACCCTAAGTTCCACAGAGACTTCAAACAGATGTCAGCAGAACATCTCATTTTGTGAGCATTATCATCTCATTAGAAGCTCTAAGACGTTCTGTTCTATTAAACTAGGAACCAGCAGACTGGAGTAGGTGTCCATAAAGCATTATGCATCTCTATGTGTCTGTTCACTGTGCTTAATCTTCACTACTTCTAACAAGGTTTTCAGTGAAGTTAATTGTGTTACAAGGTTTTACCTCTAAGAGTTCTGTAACTGCGGCTGCAAGACAGCCTCAGTGAAATCACTGAAAGCAGTTACCTGCCACATTTTGAATGCTTATTTTGGTATAGCTTTCTTCAGAGTTTCTTCCTAACTATTGCTTTGTCTCCTAACTGCCTATTAGTCAAAATGTGCTTTTATTGATGTTAAAGATAGCATTCCTATCACTTTCAGTAGAAGAAAACCTCAAGAAAATGGTGGTGTAACTAATACAATGAACCAGCTGATGTCCTAGGCCATGATGTGTCCCTTGACAACATCCCTTGCTTGATGTAACTGTGACACCAGGTTGCTGTTCTCTCAAAGCCCCATGAGAAGCATCTCCCAGAAGCTGAGCTCTGGCCTGTCGGTACAGGTTTTATTGAAGACCTGGGCAATCTCTCCCATCAGGAGCTGGAATGGCAGCCTGCAGCATAACAGCTGTGAGAGACTTCTGTTAGTGACTGATCACTTACAGATGCCTGGTGCAGGCCAGTACTTTGTCCTTCCCATCATTTCTGGTATGTCTTAAAAATCTGGGGGTGCTTTGATTTGGTTTTTTTTTTCATACAAGTTTAACCCATAGCACATCTTAAACAGTGAATCTAATACACTTTTTTTACTTTACTGGAGTAGTAGTCCTGAAACCCAGAAGGGGGTTTCCACAGTATTACATGCTATATTTCAGTTAAAAAATCTTATTCTCCCAAACAGTGGCATCAAAGATAAGAAAGTTGGGGTTAGGCATAATAGAAACAATTAACAGCACAACTATTATTTCATACCTCAGCAACACATTTTATATGTTATGTTGACTGACTAGGTTAAAGGTTTGCATTTATCATCTCAGAAGGTAAGTGAGAGAGTTTGATATGCTGACTAAAAATATGTTTTGGGGGCAAATTGAAGGATGGCAGAGAGAAAACAGAAAATGAGATAAGAATACAGGTCAGAATTCTGACATTTAAAGAAGCATATTTCTATTGTGATAAACTCAGAAAAAGAAGTATTTTCCTTTCACAGAATTGTCTTACTAAATATACACCTTTTCATCACATCATACGATTTTTTGAAAATGCATATTTTTAACTTGAGATTGGTGGGTTAAAAGGTATTTTCTTTCTGAATGTACATACATGCTGAGATATTTATTAAGGTGACTACTTGACCTTCTTGTACACAGAGTACATAGGAATCAATGGGAAACGGTAGCTCAGAAATGATGACAGGTGACAATTTACTTGTCCTGTAGATTGAGCAGTCATAGTTTACTAGCACACCTTGTTTCTAGTAATCAAACACTAGGCAAAGTATATATATGTATTTTCTCTGTTCTTTTCCCTCTTTCCCTCTACTCAGCATTGCTTTTCCCTGACCCCTGCAGGTAATGACACTCTGGAAAATCTGTATACCTGAGTTTTTTTTGTTGCTTTTCTGTTTTCCCACAAAGTCCCAACCACTTTCCTTTGCTGCATACAAAGAACCTTCACCTCACCTCTGCACAAAGACAGAAGTGGAAAGTGGTAACAAGATTACTAGTAGAACCTTTTATTTGGTATATCTCAGTACATACCTTTTTGCCTGAAAAAATACTCTGTAGAAATTGACTCTTATTTAGAAGAAATAAGCCTTAGAAATAAGGCTGTAGAAACTCAGCCAGTTGTAACATCCAAAAATAGACAAATGTATATTATGGAGGTCTGTTATCCCTAACTAGATAATGTAATGCCAAATTTGGTATTATGGGCAATAGTTCAAGAATACTCTTTTAGAAAGTCACCATGATTGCTCTCTGCCATTCTGGGCATTGGAGTAGAACCAATAACCTGAAAGATGAAAGAGTGGCATGTTATAAGCATGAATAAAACTTGCTACTTAGCTTTTTGCGTGGATTTTGTCAGCTGGAGAGTGGAGGAGATGGTCACGTACAGTCTTAAAAGTTTCCGAGAGAGAATTGTGCAATGTCTTGTGCTGAAGACATCAGCAATTGACATAAAACGTTCATCACGCTGCTATCTGTGAGCTCATCATTTGAATTAAAATGCCGAAGTCACATCTTGCTGGGTTGAGGGCTGATGGCCCCAGGGCTGATGCAGGGTCCCAGGCTATCTGGGAGATCAGGGGTGAGCAGGAACAGGCAGGGATGATGGTGCCTCAATGTCTTGAGGTAAATAATTTGCATTTTTATTTACAAACTCATCAACACTTTAACCATAAGATGGAGCCAATAATTAACTTGTACTAATGGCACTGGGATGGCTAGACAGCTCCAGAGGAGTGTCATATAACCCTCTGCAGAAGTGACAGAGCAGATAATTCCTGTGTCTAGAGAGTTAGATATTACATATATTTATTCAGTTTTAAATTTCCACATATTCAGTGTGTATTAGGAGATGAGAAACAAGTCTGCGTGAGTTGAACACATAAAACAAGACTGTATTCTCATAACCACAGAGTATAATGAACAAATAAAATATACAGTATTTTACAAGGTAATAAATATTTCATGTTCTGTAAATGTGAGGATATTGTAAAAAGATGTCTGTTTTGGCAAAATATACCAGGCTATATTACTATCCATTAGATCAGCTCCAGGTTTTGTTTCTTGTATTTGCTTAATTGTCTTTGCAATGTCCTTGTTTGTTTCCTAGCAGAAGCATAGGAAGTAATAAAAGTTAAATAATGTTAATATGAGAGGATTAGGGATTATTCAACTTTAATCAGTTTGAGTGAGAAATCACAAGTTTATTAATAGAGTTAGAGCTCTAGAGAGCCAATGGGTTTTTATGAGTCTAATTTTTCTACTATGGTGCAAATAGAAAGTGTTTGGAATTTATAATGTTTGTCATAATTTATCTGAGATGATGACTTACACATAATTTGAAAACACATTTTTCTGTTGCTCTCTTGTAACAACATTGGCTTGTATTTCTATTGCTCTGCATATGCATTTTAATTCATGCATTTCGGTTGCAACTGGAATGAGATATTTGGAGAATTGCTTATTACTGTAAACATAAAGGAGATAAAAACTAGGCTAGCTGGAGTTGTAGCCATGACATTTGATGACAAATTCTGGTATTAAGCTCATAGTCCAAGATCAGAAATTCTACAGCCTCATGATACAAAGTGGTGATAAAAACTTATTTTGTTGGTTTTGTTTCAGAAAATGTTGACAGGTTAACTCATTAGCAAGTCTTACGCTGGATAAGGTCCTCCAAACAGTGTAAAAGCTGACATAAACTCCATATTGTGTGCTCTAATATTTCAACACAAATGCAGTCATTTGTTCACATCTAAGAGGGATCAGATTTGCATTGCTGAGTGACTGAATGGTACCCAGAGAAAAATGCTAACAACTGAGAAGAGAGTACGGTGATAGGAGTCGTAAGACAGAAATTTTTTCCTCTTCAAACTAGAAAAGCTCAGAGGAAAAAAAAACCTTTCCAAGTTGCATTGGCATTGGCAAATTAAGACAACAAAATCTAATACAAAGGCTGCCCCAAAAGTAATGTCTGGAGACAGCAACATGAAAGACATGCCACATTCCAGATGGCCATGCACAGATGTCACACCACAAAATGATGAGCGTCTTGATCAGTTCATCCACACAAATTGGTGGATTATGACCAGGGTACTGCATACAGTGCTATATATCAGCTTTAATACATTTGAAACAATGGTGGCAACATTGGAATATTGCAAAGTTTGCTCCAGATGGGTCCCGCAAATGCTCATACAGGAACAGAACACCGTATGCAAGCTTGTCGGGATCTTTTGAACCAATACAAGGATGAAGGTGACAGTTTCCTGGATAACATCACTACTGGTGATGAAACGGTGTCACCGCTATGAGATGGAGTCAAAATGGCAGTCCATGGAGTGGAAGCATGTGAATTCCCCATCGAAGAAAAAGTTTAAGACACATTCCTCAGCAGATAAAGTGCTGTGCACTGTCTTTTGGGACGGGAAAGGGGGTGATTTTTCTGGATTTCCTGGAAACTGGACACACCATCAACTCAACTCTGGCTAAGCTGAAGGCTCAAACTTCCAGAGTCAGGCCAGAGCAGAAGACAGCCTTTCTCCTGCAACATGATTGTGACAGGCTGCATACCAGTTTGAAGAAGGTGGAGCACATCGCCTATCTGAACTGTCCTGCCACACCCACTGCATAGTCAGGCTCCTGCTGACTTCCATCTGTTCAGGCCATCATGGAAGCTGTGAAACTGTGGGCCACCTCCATGGTGCAGATTGTTATGAGCACGGCACACAGGCTCTTGTTCATCACTGGGAAAAATGCATAGCTAGTGGTGGTGACTGTTGAAAAACAGTGTTTTGTAGCTGAGAATTTGCTTTATTAAATAGTGTTACTGTGCTCTTTGTATCTGTTGTAGTTTCCATGGAAATAAATAGCTGCCATTACTTTCAGGGTAACCTACATAAAAACCCTTAGAGCTCATATGTTTTGCACACCAAGCATTTGTATTGAAGCTTTGTCCTCCTTATTGACAACATGACAATTCACATACAGAAATAAATAAATAAATAATCCAAACAATGTGACAGTCAAATCTATAAATTGCTTACTAAAGGCTGTTATTTTTATGCATTGAATGTTTGCATGCCTCTCTCCAGACGCTGCAGAGAGATTACCTTGCCAAACTTACCAATAATAAAAAAAAATCACTACAGAACAAATTTTAAAAAGAATAGCAAATTTTAATTAGACAAGTCAGGTTTTGAAATTTATTTACTGAAAATTCTCCGGGTATGTGGTTCATTCCCAAGCTGAAGCTTTGACATTTGAAACTATTTACTTTGATAGATCTCCTTTTTTTTCCCTTTTCCTTGCCAGGATACCATTAGAATCAAACATTCTTAATTATTCTGTTTATTGTGTGACAGAGGGAGGTTTTTGGAAAGAAATGAGCAGCTTTGTTTACTACCAGACTGTTAATACCAATATACAGTTATTAATAGGAAGGAGTGTTCCAGCATTTTAATCATGACTAATTTGATATTAGATGCAGCATATAGCATAGATTTGATTGAATGTAATATTTGTTACAGTGCACAGTTAGAAAAGTTAATGATAATTACAAATGGATAAATTTTAAGATGGGGGGGAACTGCCATTTTCTTTTGACAGCTCTCCTTTATGACACCAGTCGTAGACTTTCATCCACTAGCACCACAGCTACAGGTTTCTCAGGGAAAGGCCAGAATGGGAGAAGGGCAGAAAGTCTGCGTGTTAGACCTGGTGGGTATAGTTTCACTCATCACTGATGTGAGGTGATTGCAGCTGTGTGCTGTTCCTTTTAATTGGGCTTGCATCCACATATTGTTCTGTTGAGGTCAATAATTTTATCTTTGAGTAAAATCAGTCTTCAAGAAAGGGCATCCAGCCGTGATCTGAAGAAATTGAATCAAGAGACCAAACTTTGTCTGAAGAAATCAAGATGCACTGGCCAACTCCTCCTTTGCAGTCTGTATATTTATAATCTAATGGCATTTGGCATCTGTTTCCCTTTTTTGACTCCTTTGTTTTGTTTTGGTTTGGTTTTTTTGCCTTTCTCTGCCAGTGGAAGAACTGCTATGAAAATACTAGTGATTCCCGCTCCAAAGCATGTGGATGCTTTTGCCTGTGATCGAGGGTTCTTGAAATGTCAGAGAGAGAATAGGTAAAAGCAACTGCTGCTCTCTGGAAAATTGTTTTAGCAATTCTAAAATAGAAGCATTTTCTATATCAGATCTTACATCAAATTTATGTAGTGATAATGAAACAGGCTCACAACTGCTGTAAATCTGCCAATTACCACTGATGTTGAGATCATCTCCCCAGCTTATACTTGTTGTACATCTCCTCTGGAGATTATTTGTCTGAACAAAGACAATGAGAAAATAGGAAACAAAAAAGCCAACACCATAAATATCCTTTACCAGGAAAAGATGAGAAGTAAAACTAATAGGATGTATATCATGGAATATATCTTGTACTACCTATGGAATTAAAAACTTTTTTGAAAAGATTTTTCTCACACCTCTTCATTTTCTAATTGCAAATGTTGGCAACTGAGGAAAAGTGTGTGATAGGTGTACACAAAGATGTAATAACCACATAAGAGAGTAAAACGTGGGCTTTTCAGACAGGAACAGATGGATTTACAGCCACACCAAAAAAAATGTAAATGTGTACTTTTTTGTGATCACTAACATATGTAAGGATGAGGATTTTTTTCACAATTTATAATAGATATATGCATTTTGTTTTGGTATTTGCTGTCTAGATTCTACTCTCACTCTGTCAAAACTGTAACACAAGTTTTGTCACCACCTGAAGCTGGCATAATCTTCATGAGCTTTAGTATGTATCTACATGAATGCTGCTTGTGTCACTCCCAGTTTTTACTGGCACTAGACAGACAGAACACTTGCAGGGAGGAGACAGAGACTGACAGCAGAACCTGCTTTATGTCATTGTAAAGTGGCTGTGAAATTACAGGTTTTCATTAGATTTCAGAGGTCTTAGAAATGTCCACTAGAAGGGCAATGATTAACAGTAAATCTTCCTCACCCCTGACAGACTTTTCTTACCTTCCTTGTCTGTACTAGACACAAAATACCTCTCACATTCCTCCCAAGGGACAGCTTTGCTCCTATTCCCAACCTTAAAATTCCTGAAGGAAAATATCTCATCCCCATTTAACTCTAGCAATAATCAGTCTTGTGCTACCTCACTTCTCTGTCTTCTTGCTGCAGAAAGAGCAATTTCCATCCATTTCCAATTCAGTTCCATCTGGGCAATTCAGGGTCTTTTGCTAAACTCAGAGAAAGAATTCCTTAGCATTCAGCAACAGCATCTCCAGACTTCTTTTTACATGCATTTGTGTCTGTGAAATAATGTAAGGCCCTCACACAGCTTTCTGTCTTCCATGGGAGCAAGCTGTCTGTAAATATCTAGCTCCTACATCAGACAAGGAAAAACTACTGTCATCAAGCATATTGGAAATGCAATAACTAGTTTGTTGTTTACATTGGTATTTGAAGTCAGTCACAGATGATGGGAGATGCTTCATGGAGGTTTTTGTTTTTTTCTGATAATAGAGATGTTGCATTTGGCCATTATGTTTTATTCTGTTGGAAAAGGCCTTATTTTCCCTCTCCTTTCTGCCTGCTGTTCATTTAGACTTTGAACAACAAAGTAACCTAGCTATTGACATAATTGACTACTAGAAGTACTAACTTTGACAAACATGAACAAAACCACAAAATATTTTTACTGTTGTCTTCAAAGAGCCTAGTTTGAGTCAAGCCTTGAGTTTAATCAGAAAATCAATCTGCACCAGTACTCCTATTAAAATGAGAAGGAAAGAAGAAGTTGAGGATGAAGCCAGGCCATCACAAAGATGGGAGGAGGAAGAACCAGAATTCATAATGCAAGCAACAACTGTCCAACCCCTAACTATATGCAAGTTGCAAGATATGGAAAAAGACTTCAGCCACATCCAAGCAAGCATATTGTCACCTGGCTGCTCCAGTGTTGGGATAATGAGGCTAGTAGCCTGGACTTAGTGAGCAATGAAGCCGGGCAGCTAGGATCCCTTTCTAGGGAAGATGGCATTGATAAACCAATTGGAAAAGAAACACAAGCCAACACTCTATGGAGGCGACTCTTGTCAGCATAAAGGATGATATCTCCCCTTCAAGGAAGATATGGTACGTTAACCAGGCAAATGGACCACCATGGAGAAAGGAGTCCATTAACTGAAGGAATTAGCTGTGCTGGAGCTGGTATATAATATTGACCTGGACAATGATCGGTTATCCCAAGATCCATATGACATCAGGTACCCGTGATCTATGTGGTGGAAATTTGTACAGAATACAGCATCACTGTATGTCAGAACAATGGCAGAAATGGTCTGGAAAGATAATGAAAACTCACTGGTGGATGAGGTGGCTAGCCTACTTGGACAATATGAAGAAAATTTCTCTTCCTGCCTATGAGTCTGGGTCTTGGCTGTGGAAACTGTTCTGGGAGTTCCAGCAATTCAAAGACAGTATGTCCTACTCCTCACCTGTATGGACCGGTATCTTAGAGGTAAGTGTTCCTCTGTTGAAGAGAGGGGACATAGTGGGTACACATCACATGCCATCCTGTGATTGTACCTGTGCGATCATGGATTGTGTGGATTCAATGGCCTGGCACATCAGAACCACAGGAGTATAAGCTCTAGTGGACACTGACACAGTGTACTCTAAAGCTAGCAAGTTATAAAGGGGCAGAACCCATCCATAGTTCTAGAGTGATGGTGATCTCAAGCGCTAACTGCTGGAGGTCAAAGTCAGTCTTACTGGAAATGAGTGGCAAAAGAACCCCATTGTGACTGGCTCAGAGGCTCCATGCATCCTTGGTATTGATTACCTTGGGAGAGGGTACTTCAAGGACACAAAACAGTACTGGTGGGCTTTTAGTATAGCTGTACTGGAGATGGAGGACATTAAGCAGCCGTCTACCTTGCCTGGTCTCTCAGAGATCCCTTCTGTTGTGGGGCTGCTAAGAGTAGAACAGCATGTTCTGATCACCACCATAGCAGTGCACCAGAAGAAATATCCCACCAACCAAGTCTCTCTAATTCCCATCCGTAAGGAGTGAACTATCATGATCTGAATGAAGTAATGAGACCACTGAGTGCTGCTGTGCCAGAGACACTAGCCAAGCAGATAAAGCCTCTTTGGTATGGAAGACAATGGCTGAAATGTAAATGTGGGGAGGCCAGGCAAGTTGATCATATCATATTCCCACAAACCTGCAATAGCAAGTACTGTGTTCTCACAATGGTGGAAGCAATCACCAGATGGCTGGAAACATATCCTGTGCCACATGCCACCACCTAAACACCTGGGCCAAGGAACATGGCATCCCCTATCATGCACCAGCCTTTGGTAAAATCAAATGATACAATGGATATTAAAGACTATATTGAGAGCAATGGGCGCTGGGACTTTCAAACATTGGGACACACTTAGCAAAAGCCACCTAGTTTGTCTGCTGTCAGGGATCTACCAATCAAGGTGGACCTGCCCAGTCAAAACTGTTATGTACTATAGAAAGAGACCAGCTCCCTGTAGCACATATAAAAAACATGCAGGGTAGGATAGTCTGGGTTATTTCTGCCTCAGGCAAAGGCAAGCCCATCTGTGGGACTGCTTTTGCTCAAGGACTTGGGTGCACTTGGTGGGTAATGCATAAGGATGGGGAATTCTGATGTTTACCTCAAGGGGATTGGATGTTGGGTGAGAATAGCCAATAATCAATGGTATTACAGCAAGAATCACCCAGATTAAAGAAAAAATTCCAAGCTTTTTCTCCAAACTAGAACTGGCTCTGCCATGCAATAACCCAGCCCCATGCCTCAGATGACATATAACAAACGGATGTCTGATGTCATGTGACAGATGTCATATGTCATATTTTCATGTCATATTTTCAAAATATGTCATACTTTTTCATGACATATGGATCCCAAGTCACAGAATAAATGAACTCTGTAGACAATTTAGAGGGATGGTATCTGTGTAATTAATCAGGATGTATGGGAAAGTGCAGGACTTGAGCATGATAGAAATGGTAAGTCATAAGGGATGGATATTGTCCTGGTTTCAGCTGAAAACAATGTTTAATAACACATCAATGTTTTGGTTATTGCTGAGTGATGGGAGCACACCTAGGGCCAGCCAGGCCACTTGGTAGGGAAGGGCCACTGCCTTCGTGGCACCGGGCAGGGGTTGGGTTGGGTCGGGGCCAGGACAGGTGGTACTAATTAGGCCAAGGGTTATTCTATATCACATGACATCATGCAGAAGGCCATAAAACTGTGGGGGCAGCCACTATTCAGAGGTTGCCAGGCATTGGTCAGCAAGTGGTGAGACACTGTGCTGCTGATGGGCTGTCAGCTGATGAGTAGATTGTTAGCTGGGCTTTGGTTGACAGGTGGTGAATAATTGCATTCTGGATATACATTGGTGATATATACTTATCATTGCATTTTTTTGTTTCCATTTTCCTTTTCTGTCTTAATAAATAGTTTTTCATCTCAACCTGCAAGTTCTGTTTTCTTTCCATTTCTCTCCCTTATCCCACTTGTGTGCAGCGAGTGAGGGGCTGTGTGGTGCTGAGCTACTGCTTTGTTAAACCACAGCAACTTACAATAGAAATAAAAAAAATCATTTACACTAGAGTTTTTTTAAACTGTGTTTTCACAGCCTAATAAAATGTAAAATTGAAACAACAGTCTACAGGTGTTTAAGAGTTTCACAAATAAACTGAAATAAGCTGAATTTTTAAGCTACTTTATGCTAAAGCTTTAATGAGATCCTAACTGCTGAAATTGAGTGTGCCTCTGCTTAGACTGCTGAGACCAAACTATATTGAACTTAAAGTACAGAACTAGAAGTATAAAACCATAACTTGGTTTATTAATTACATTTATGTAACCTGAATTTAATTAGATTAAAACATGTACTGTTGATAACTTGTATTTTTCTGGTTTGTTACAGAACAGAGGGTAGCTTTGTGTCCATGTTTTCTATTAGAAAAGGAGATATGCAGTGCCTTCTTGTCTACTCCTAGCCAATAGGCTTGTAACTTGAAATCTTTTTCCTTAGTGCTGTTTTTTTGCTCGCTCTTTCTTTCTGTCAATCTCTCTTTTTCTTTTCTTAGCTCCCTCTCATGCTATTTTGCTTGTTTGCATAATCTGAAAGGTTTTTTTCTTATCCACTGCAATTTCATTGGCAATTTCAAGATATTCCTCTAGCTGGCTTTGTGTTCAGCTAGTTAATCTTTTTTGCTTCTCTTAAAAATTTTCTTGTTTAATTTCATTATATTATGTTTCAAGCATAATGTAATATTAGCATCTTGGATCATTTTAGATATGAAGTTAATAAATAGGCATCTATATTGATGCATTTTATACATACAGAGTTATGATACATTTTCTTGTTTATCTAAATTCATTGAAGATTTGCTAAATTAGATTATTAAGTATTCAGGGATGGCTGAAGTGGCACAGTAGTTGCAGAAGTGGTGCAAGAAGCAAAGGGATCCTCAAAGTAGTTAACAAACACTCAAGGCCAGTACACTGTAATGATCAAGATTTACCTTTATCGGGGTTTCAAAAACAACTGGGAATAAATAAATTAGGTAAATGTATTCAGGAGCACAAATCCTCTAGAGTAAATGTCAGTGCAATTGTAAACCACAGCCTCTTTAAAATTAACAGCTAGTACAAGACAGCATGTGTCTGACTCCTGGAAGACAAGTTGATTACTTTTCAGAGATGGATTTGAAGGAAGGAAGTGAGTCCTTGAATGTCACTTGGGGAGGGTAAGGTTGGGAAGGGGGAACTGAGAAAAGTCACACAAGAAGCAGAAGAGATCTTCATTTTGAGATCATGACAGATGTGCTTTCGATGAAGATTGGCTGTGAAAAATACAGATGGCATTGCTATTTGAGTAGTATAAGACAATAAAATGGAATTAACTTGCAAGTAACTGTGTTTCTTATCTAAGAGGATAACTTAATCTTGCCTAGTTGCAGTCATAATTATATATGTAAAGGCAGTAATTTTAACTGGCTCCTGTGGAATGCAATCAAAAATAAATCTGAAACTTAATCTTGTAAATTTGCTGATGTAAGTCCCTGCTTAAGATGCATTTAGTAGGAGCTAAGCGTATGTGTTGTTGCACACTGGCAGACTTAGAGCTATACCAATATGTAGACAGAACATGTCTTCACTATACATTGCAAAGTGCTGGAATAACATCAAAATGAGTTTCAAATGAGATAGTCCTAGAAAATGGAGTCAGCAGAGCCAGATGGAATGCATATATGGCTTGGCTAAGGTTAAGGGTCCTGCAAGTGCCAAGTCCTGTACTTTGGCCACAACAACCCCAGGTAATGCTTGGGGCAGAGTGGCTGGAAGACTGTGTAGAAGAAATGGACCTGGGGGTATTGGTCAACACTCAGCTGAACATGAGCCAGCAATGTGCCCAGGTGGCCAAGAAGGCCGATGGCATCCTGGCTTGTATCAGAAATAGTGTTGCCAGCTGGAGCAGAGATCATCCCTATGTACTCGGCCCTGGTGAGGCTGCATCTTGAATACTTTGTTCATTTTTGGGCCCCTCACTACAAGAAAGACATGGAGGCCCTGGAGCGTGATCAGAGAAGAGCAATGAAGCTGTGAGGGGTCTGGAGCACAGGCCTTATAAGAAGCAGCTGAGGGAGCTGGGATTGTTCAGTCTGCAGAAGAAGAGGAGGTTTCTGTCTCTGTAAGTTGGCTTAACAAACATGTCCCAGCAGCACCACCAGTTAATGTAAGGCTGGACGATTGGTGAACCCAAAAGGCGACTTTCAGCTAGCATCTTGTTTTTGATGATGTCAGAAGATGAATGCTTGATAAATAATATAAGAATCAGGGCATATTATACAGTAATTCCTTCAGATAGGTTCCTATCCTCCCTGTTTTCAGCTTGTTGGAAATATCCAAATAATTTATCAGGACGGTATCTCTGATAAAAGCAGATTTAATTCACAATTGCAATGGCGGGCGTCCTGCAAGCAGGAGCGCCTGCAGAAAGCAGTGTTACATCTTTTTATGCCCTATTACCCGACGCTTATCTTTTCCTCCCCTGGTTCCTCATTGGCTGAGTACGTCAGGTTCACAATCTTCCCAACGTTCAACTAAACATACAGATACTGGTTGAATGTAAATTGTTGCTAGCTAAGCATGTATATTGCTAATTAATTAACTTCTAACACTTGCTTACTCAGCACTCGGTCATTATTTCTGGACACCTGCTCATCCTTGGATAGAGATAAGTGTGGTAGGAGGATGGGGGGGGCATCCTGATGCTGCCTGTTGTATCCCAACCTACTCAAAGAGTGAGGCAGTTCAGCCTTGTGTGGAGGCCCGGGCTTCTTTGATGTTTGACAAGTCTGCTTTTCTTTTGCTGAGGGTCTCTTATCCAAACAGAACAGCCTTACTGCATGCTCTCTAGTCTATAATACTATTCCCATACTATTCACAACTATTACAGTTTTACAAGTGAGAATTAATCACATAATTCAACATCTATATTTCTAAAATATGTTACTGAAATATATGGTATTTCTACTTTTTCAAATGAGCTGTTTCTAAGGGCAAGTTACAAAATACATTATGCTCTACTTCTTTAGATCAATGCAGAAACAGCATTCAATTCCTACAAGCTCAGGGACTGGAGAGTAGGAGGTGGTTTCCATGTATTTGTTATATGCAATTAGTTTTTCTTCAGTGTGTTTTTACAAACTGCAGCAAAGGCTACTGAATCATCAATTTTTGGTCTTTTAGAGATGCCTAAATAGCAGACAAGCAGGAACAGGAAGAGTACAACATTAAAGGAAACACAAACGTTGACATCCCGTAGTAGAGCAGACTGGTTGATAAAGTTAACAGGCACAGCATTCCTGAGGCAGGCAGGGCCCCCTGGGCCCATCTGGTTCCAATCCCTCTTCAGCAGGGCCACCCAGAGCAGGGTGCCCATGGCCAAGTGGTGGCTGGAGATCTCTGAGGAGACTCCACAGCCTCTGGGCAGCCTGTGCCATTGCTTGGTCACTTCTTTCTTTAAGTAATATAGAGTATGGCCTGGGCTGGAAAATAAAGCAGAAGGCCCTTGGTTTAGTATAGCTTAAAGAGGCCGTCTCAGAAGCTACTGTGAGTGAGCAAGTCCTGAAGTGAGAGCATTGGTGGGAAGAAGTATTCCTTGTGTTATGTCTCAGGTCTGTGGAACAGGAGCTGCTTGTAAATGTTATACTGTGCCAAAGGAAAAGACAGTGACCTTTGCTGCAAAACACCTTGCAGAATGGGCTGCTTAAGGTCCCTCACATCTTCCCCTGTGTCCCTGCCTTTTCTATACACTCCTGAATCATAATAAATGTTGCTTTGTTATGTAAAAACATCACGGTGTCAGATTGCTAATCTTTCTAGCCTTGACATTTCCTCCAAGCTCCCTCCTTCCCTGAGTCATTTGCCCTTGCCTGCTGCTCCGTTCTTCCCAAACAGCTTTTCTTTGCAGTGTTTTCTGTCCACTCCACTGCTACCTAAGTCACAGGGAGGTTTTTAACAGTTTTCTGCTAAAAGACTGGCTCAAGCACAGTTCCAGCTGAAATAAGATAAAGTACATTTGTTAATTGTTCGGTTTCCATGGCACCGGAGTCTTCAGGCTTTTTATCTCTTGTTTTGACAAGCTGTCTTTGTACTGAAAGACCATAGAGATTGTAAGTGGGTTTTATGCTGAATGCTTTTGTGCTATCAGCTCCTTTGTGATCTGCAAATGGCAAATACACAGGCAGCAGGACTGCCAGACATAAGGAGCTGCTAGTCTGTCGCTCTCCTTCATGCCACAGAAGTGAGCTGAGAAACGGGCTGTATGAGTGACAAGAAGGTGCAGGGCAGAGGCTGAAGTTACGTTAGCAGATTCTCTCTCTGAGTTTTTCCCTTGAAGAAGCTGCTTATCTGTGTGACCTGTAGGCAAGTACATGTTTAAAAATGATAATAAAGTGCTGCAGAGTAATCCTTTACGTTATTCATTAGATTCTCTGTTGTGTATGTAGAAACATGCTGGGTGGCAAAGGCACCTCTACTAAATATTCATTATTTTGCCTCTCCTAGCAAGGTACATGAAAAAGTTACTGTGTGTTTTGATAGATTGAAGAGTTCTCAGGTCTGGCACTGCCCGCTTTCTCCCCCATCTTACCATCTGTGTCTCTGCATTGTCCTGTGCATCTAAAAATTATATTTACGGCTGAGAAGTGATGGTTTTGAGAGAGTTCTTCGTAATACTTTTTCAAAAAAATTCAGTTACCAAATGTTATGGAATATACAATGCTGAATCCACTTCACAGTATTACATATTATGTGATTAGTACAATGGAAACGTGCTTAGGCTGAGACAAGAGATCTAGGTGATATCTCTTGCCACAATAGTGAGTTTTTACTTGAATCTTGTGCAAACTAATGCAGCTTAGCTCTTTTGAAGAGCTAGTGGCCTTCCTATGCTGCCTTTGTGAAGGATCATGAGGAAGATGGAAGTAAAAGAGAAAACTCTTGTGGCAGATGACAAATCCATCAGCCATCAATCTATCAAGCTGTGCATGCATTCATCCTATGCAATACAAAAAGAGGATGGAGTTGTCATTTGTAAGTGGCAACAAGTCAGCCAGAAGTAGCTGTCAAGGAGGCAAGATGTGATTCCCATCCCCCCCCCTCCCCCCCCACTCTAACTGTGAGCAAGCTCTCCTTTTCCCAGTCCTTTTGTGCTGACTGCTTCAAGAGGAGCTGGATGGGATTCTGGAGCTTACATATGACTGATGCAGAAGCACTCAATGGGCAATGAAAAGAGATGTGTACTGCAGCATTTAGGGCAGCTGAGAGTAAAATCGAAAGTGTTGCAAACTGAAGCACGGATCATATTTTCTCCATTTGGCAGACTGTCCAGTGCACCTCAGTCTCTGTCTTTCACTTTGGGAACAGTCTCACTGTTTCCCTCAGAAATTTCATAGAATGGCTTGGGTTGGAAGGGACCTCAAAGATCATCTACTTCCAACCCCCTGCCATGGGCAGGGCTGCCTCCCACCAGCTCAGGCTGCCCAGGGCCCCATCCAACCTGGCCTTGAGCACTTCCAGGTATGGGGCACCCACAGCTTCTCTGGGCAGCCTGTGCCAGGGCCTCACTGCCCTCTGAGTTAAGGATTTCTTTCTAACATCTAACCTAAACTTCCCCTCTTTCAGTTTAAATCCATTCCCCCTTGTTGTCTTGTGCTTATCACTTTGGAAAGTTATTGGTATTTGTTTTTCACACAGAAATAGGACCATTTTTTACCATCTATTTAAAAGCAGAACTTCAAAGGGTGGTCAACTGTAGTTTTATTTCTTCTTATTTTTCTAATCAGATTTTGAGAAGGAAAACTCAGTTTGATGGAATGCTTTCTTGTCTGAAATGGAACTTTAACACTGCTAATGACCAATGGTACCGTTACCTTAGATATTATAGACGTATTTGTAGATGTATTTAGGTATTAATAGATGTATTTCCTCAGCTGTAAATATATTTCCTCATGAGCTAGATAATAAAGTGTTTTATCATGGAAAGAGGCTTGTTTGTTTCTGTCTCTCTGGGCATTCTGATATCACATTTTATTTCATAGACTAGTTGTATAAAGCCTGAAAATAATGCAGCGTCTAAGTTTGGAGTGTCATTTTTTTAATTTGCAGTCTGTTTTATTGTTGGTTGGTTGTGTGGCTTTTATTTTTTTTTTCCTGGTCTTGCGGCTGATCTTGAATATGAAGATGAAAAAAATCAAGAAGGAAACAAAAAGCTCTGTTTGTCATCTCCATGACCTGTTTGAAGTTTCTAAACCCGCACCAGTGAATTTCATAACTGCTCTTGTGATTTCCTGTTTCATTCTTTCTTGGAATTATATTCAAATCTAAATCTAAGTGACTGGGAACTGACCCTAGTTGTAAGTATTGTATATAGAACTGGATTTCACTATGTACTGATTTATGTGATTATTTGAGGCAGATATTAATGTACATATTAATGGTAAACAGTTACCATAATGTTTGATACCCTTTACGTATTGCAACTACCTATGATTGCTCTAGGTTTAAATTATGGTAAAATAGGAGCCAGCACCTTTTCCAGAGCTAGAATACTTTTCCAGTAGTGTATCTTATCCAAAGTTTAGTGCTGCACACACAATCTCCCTTTTGGATAAGAACTTGGTAAAACTCAATGATAAAATGATTATATTATTATGACAGTGGTTACACAACAATTATGATAAATATGACTGTTTGCAAGTCTGGAACAGTGGGAAGAGGCTAGGAAGCTCAGTTATTAAAGTACTCTCAGGAATGCTTTATGATTGCCTACTGATGTTATCCCTGAGACACCGTGATTCTACCACACCGAACTACTGAATTTTGCTTATATTGGCATAATTAATTTGTGTTTCCTCCATTCCTGTATAAAAAGCTGTGGATTTCTGGCGAATGTCTACTGAACTCAAAGTTTTGAGTGAAAAAGAGAATAAGGAGAGAAGAGAAAAAGTTGTGGAGAGGAAGTTACTTCAGTTAGTTCTAAGGGGAGTAATCTGGTACATTTCCATCTCAGCACGCTCATCAAAACCAGTGGAGAATCTGCAATACATGTTAAACAGCTCCTCACTGCTCTGTAAAACCAGGCTGTATTCCCTGCAGTGCAGGAGGAAAACAACACCACTATCAGTAATCTGCAGAAGCACTTCTACCAGACACCTCTGTTTTCAGGAAAAATTCTATTTGTCTAGGACTTCTGGCTAGCATAGCTGTGAGTTAATATATCTCTTAGTTTTTTTTTAATTGATCAAGGCCAACCTCAGTTACAAACCTCTAAGTATTTTATAGTTTTTGACTAGATAACTTCTTCATCCTTCCTAGAAATATTATCTACATAACTTTCTTAATTTGTGTTTTTGCCTCTATATATCTATAGCTACCTACGTGCTCGATTTATCTCTGTATTGGAATAGCAGTATTTGATCTATTGGATCAAACTAGGACATACTTTATGGTAACAATAAAGTACATGGACTTTTGGGTTTCATGTCCTTTCATTAAAACTTTATTCCCTTTTATTCCTATATATTTAAACAGTCAGTTTAGGAAGACTTTTATTGCTCCAGCAGTAATGTAAAATACCCCATACATCAAAGACACATGTAGTTATGCAGAATGCATTTCACTCCCTTCTCTTCCAGTCATAGTAATAGATGATAAAAGCCAGTATGGAGACAGTTCACTGCACACTAATACTAGCAAAAAATAGGAACCTTGGAAACTCATGAATCTTGAGACAGTGAAGGAAACTACATTTTGAAAGTATAACAAAAACATGCTACTGCTATAGCAGGGTATCATTGCATAACTGAAAGTAGAAAGTTCAGATTTGGAGCACAGAGACATTATTTGCTCTTTGACTTTTAGAGAAGCATCTCCCTCCCTACTGAATACAACCCTTCTTTGGCAGGTACTCAGCTTTTGTTGAAAAGCACCTGATGATCCCAAAAGATACTGAAGCTATGTTATACAGACATAAAACTCTTTGGCTAGGACATTTTCTCTGGTAAGGGTCATGTGCTCTAAATATATTTAAGTTAAAAGCTAGCTGATTACAGATATCCATTTTTTGACATCCTCAGGCTTCTTCAGAAGAATAATTTGTGTGGCTTATTTAGCAACAGAAAAAAGATTTGTGTTGATCAGCAATTTTTTGAAGTCATGGCAGCACTGAAGAGTTCTCCTGTGCCTCACTTTCCCAACTATGGATGTTTTTTGGTGGTGGAGAAAGAAAAACATAAGAGAGGTGGCTTTGCTGAAGATAAGTAACAGTGGCTTTCCTGAGAGTCCTTCAGAAGGCATGCACCTATCATCAAAAGTGATATGAATGGTCCTCTACTCCTTAGTAAGGTAAAGTATGACAGTATTTGTGGAGGAGGTTTCCTCTTCTCCATTATCCTGGCTGTTTCAGGCAGTATGTTATAGTCAGTTATTTAGGTCAGCCTCTTTAGGAGCATGTTCATTAGATTGTGCCTTGTTCCTCAGTGGTTCTCAAAGTGTGTGCGCAGCATCTGTTTCAAACTGTAATGCTTCATAGGCTTATGGAAGCCCTACGACACGCACATCTTGCTGTAGGTACCGTATTTCAACACCATGGTGCAGTTCAGTGTCCAGGCTACAACATCGCACAAGTGATGAAAACGCTCAGTGAATATCCTGAAGTGTTTTCTGTTGCATGTTCTCCTCCTGGATGAGTAGTAGCATTTATCTAATTTCTCCTCTGAATGGAAAATACTATTCAGAACATGAAGAATTTCTTCAGACTATGTTAATGTTGTCATTTGTTTTTTGTCTGAGCTGCATCACTAGAAAAGACGGGAACTATTTTTATCACTGTGAGCATTTTACCATCTAGGATGCATGACGTTCCCTCTTCTGTACTGTATAGCTAAAAATAGGCCTCAAAAATAAGCTTCCTGAAAAAGGAACAGAAATAAGATCCTACACACCATACACTTCACTCAGATCTGTGGATTTTTAGACCTCTGTTTAAACACCATCTCAATAGTCTTCTGTGTATTTATTGAAATATTTCTCTTCTGAAGAGAATATGTTTGATGTGAATAATATATAAGTATGGACTTGTTTTGGTGTATTCACTCAAAAGGCTTGAATTTGTTATCAGCTGTTTGTAATATGTGTTTATTGTATTTTACAATAGTATAAAATGCATTTCAGTTAATTTGATTTGTTGCACTACTTAGACTACATAGAACCTTAAGATAACTTGATTTTGATGACTAGAAACCATTTCTAAAACTTACCAAGAATACCAATGCATATAGATTTTTCAGACATGAAATTTCAATAGAGTGACCTTTGCAAAAGTATTTGAATGACAAGAACACAAGAACACAAAAACATCATTGGAAACCTGGCATTTGTTTGCAGATATTTGTTTATCGGTGCATTTTAGTTGTTGTTGCTTGTTTGTTTACTTTCTTATAGGGTTGTTATTTACAATTTTGTTTTCTATTAGGCTTTCTTGACAATTTTAAAACTTGCTTGCTTAGGTAAGCAAATGGAATTTCTGATGAAAGTTAGCCCATGAACCTGGTAATAAAATGTCTGTGTCTGCCTGCACAAGCTGGAATACTGAGTTTGTAACTTTTTATTCTTCACAGCCAAGCTGACACGTTTCTGTTACTTTACTCAGAATCTTATTAATATCATCTCCTGAAGAAAATGGAATAACAATCCAGCTACTCACTTGTGAAGAGAATGATGTGGACTGTATCTTATGGTATTCAATAATCTCAGAGACCTTGAAGTTTCCCTGTTCATGTACGACTACAGGGGCTTATCTTCCTAATGGGTTCATCAGTGTTTATCTTACCACGTACCAAGGAAAGGTTTTTTTCTTTTATCCATTCAAGGATTAGTCCAAACACTGACAACTTGAACTTGGGAAGTTTTTATGCTGGTATTTTTTATTTAGCTTATGTGCTATGTTTTAAACAATATTGATTTTTTTAACACACAAACTTGTACAATTTTAGTTAAATAAATTAGTATAACTCTGTGGAAAGATTGTTCACCAGAGCAGCTCAGAACTTTTCAGACCTGACTGATGACTCCAAAACCTGAAGTGCTGAAGGAGTTTCTGGTCTTGAAGTGAGGATGGATACCAAAGAGTTAGTCTTGGGTAAATGAATGTCCTAGGGACATTAAGGGTTGGTACTTGAGAAACCAACCCTTAATGCATCAAATTAACAGTGATGTCCCAACATTTGTTTTGTGATAGGTGATTGGTATCAGAGAAAACATTGGGCAATAATACTGTAAAATGTACTGGCATTGTTTAATGTTGAATACTAGTCGTTGTTGCTGGTGAGTTGTCTTCATCTACATATATAGACTAGTTGTGTCAGTTATTAGCTATTTCAGAAAGGACTTTACTAATACCTTTTTTTTTTTATCACTTTCTGATGTTAAAAGAAATAACAGGTATTGCTGGAGCTGGTCAAGGTGTGAGAATTGCAATACAAACATCAGTTTTTACACTGTGATTAGTGAAGGCCTAAGTTAGAATCATAGAATCATAGAATTGCTCAGGTTGGAAAAGACCTTCAAGCTCATCAAGTCCAACCACAACCTAACCATACTACAGTAACAACTCTCCGCTAAATCATGTCCCTGAGCACCACATCCAAACGGTTTTTAAACACATTCAGGGATGGTGACTCAACCACCTCGCTGGGGGGCCTATTCCAGTGTCTAACAACACTTTCTGTAAAGAAGTTTTTCTTGATATCCAACCTAAACTTCCTGAGGCACAACTTGGGGCCATAATTACTTTCATATTATACATGAGTACTTAAAAGTTATCTTTACAGATGAAGTCATGAAATCTCAACTGTGTAAAAGATGTGTGTCTTAGCTGATTTCTGCTTCTGAAATGGATTAACTAATACATTACATACAGTATTTTTTGATTGTTACTTTTTTTCTGAAAAGTCTTGACTACATACCTTAAAATTCTATTGGGGAAAATGAATAATCAAACTCATCATGTTTTGATGAGCATTAAAATATAAGCAAGTATGGAAATAAGTGAAGAGTATGTCTCCTAAAAAAAAAAAAATAAAGGTCAATCTTGCTCAATATAATTCTTGATTATTTTAACAGTGGATGGAAAGTTCACTATATATTTTTTTCCAGTCCCAATTATTTTAAATGAATTAGAAAATTGAGAAAATTCCATGAGATTTATTCTTTAAGACAATATACTTATAACTGAATTCAAACTAATTTGAATAAAACTTTTAAAATATGAAAATGCATTGTAACATTTAATTCTATTACCTGATTATCCCATTGTATCTATTATTCCATTTCAGTCTTTTGTCTTCACATTAGTTTTCTTTTTGGGCTTTAGTTAAAATTTAATTAAATATCATTTTCTATTCACTTTTTCACCTTTGTTTTAAATTTGGTTCAATATGCTTAGCATAAAAGCTAAATCTTTCAAATAACTGAAATAGAGTTGTTCTTCACATATTTTTAAAGCATTTTATCTTTTTATACACCCATTAATTAATGTAAGGACTCTGTGTGGAGGAAAAAAAAGAAAAAGTAGTCAATTGAATATACTTACGTTACAGCTTACTTGAAATTTTTAGTAGGTATTCATGAAACTGGAAGCAGCCACAAGTACTTATTACAGTTGTAGCAAAGGTTTCCTCCATCAAAAATTTATTTGATTTGTCGATAAAATATTTGTGATTTTTTAAAAAACTGTAAAAATTATACACTTCATACATTTTGTACAAAAAATATTAAGCTCCCTTAAATTTTCAGGATATCAAGATTTAGAGAGATTTTAATTGAATGACTTCATTATATCTTTTATCTGAACTTTCAAATTTTAATGTGATGTTTTATTCAAAGCTATCTTCAAAATCCCCTCATGTGAAAATAGGTTTTTCTAGGTGTGATTAATCTCTTCCACAAATTAAGACATATATCTAGCACCTCAAGGACTTTCTCTGAATATGATCTATATCATATATCTCTGATAGACTCCTAACTTTGATAGCACTTGACAGTACAAATTCCTTACTATTTGATCCATAGTCTCCCAGAGATAGTCCTGGCATATTTCTCTTCAACATCCTAAATATGTTTCTCTTGTCAATAATAAACTTTTTTTTGTTATAAAGTTTTAATTGCAGACAAATCCTCTTTAGCTGAAGTCTATGTTACTCACATCATAGTGTTGATATGACGTGTAGCACCAGTGCAAAACTTACTAATTAGCCTCTGAAACTGTTCATCACACAGGAATGGAGAGTGTATTCAGAATCTTGTTCCAAATGTTTTGTCTTTTATTAGTTATTGTGAAAAAATATTGCAAGGTAAAAGATCAGATGAAGTCTCTTTTCCTTTATATCCTCAAGAACGTAAAATTTTTGATGTCATTGGTATTATCATTGTTAAATATTAATTGAATCAATGAGATGATAATACTCAAACATGAAATACTACACAATATTTTCACAATAATAAGCATAGTTATAAAGAATGATTTTATTCAATAAAAAATTGTTCTCAATAACTGGGACAGCTTATTAATTTTAATTTAATTTTTTTTTAGTTTATGTCTTTTCAAGATGTAATTAAGTACTTAACAAAAAAAACATTTATTCTGCCTAAAAATGTCAATTAATTGTTTCTGAAAAAGCAATTTTAAATGTGATCTAAATTTTTCTTCCCCCAAACTACACGGAAACCTGCACTAATTCAAATACCTGTACTCTGCAAATATATCCTACTTTCTATGTGGAAATTGTCAGAGGACTACCATTCATATTTTCCCCTAGTAAATTAGATGGACAAATAGTTGCAGATTTTCAACTTTTTAGGATTTTGTTTTATTTCTTTCCTCATCCAACATGACTTATCTGGATAGATTTGGAATAAACTGCATAGTCCAATATCACAATGCATTTGAAGAAGATCACAACTACTTACATTACATGCAAAATGAAAGGAATTTATATATATCAGTCTCCTTCTTATCTTGTACTGTAATCAGTACAAACAGCAATAAACATTTCTGTTATAAGCATTTTGATGAATTATCTTATGAACTGTTGACGAATGTATCAAAACATAATATAACCTGAAGAAAAATCCTAGTTCATATTTATATTGGCATCATAATGCAGGCGTGTCTTTCATTTGTTTTTTCAGTATTTAGTAAAAAAATATGTCATATTGAGTCACAGATTTTTTTTAATCCATTTTTCATATCTCCTGCAGTTATTTTTTTAGATAAATTATTTTGTGCACAGTTTAAAATTTTAGACCTAAAGATCGGAGACTATATCTGCAATTTTGAGTTCGTCGAATGCAAAGGATGTTTTCTTTTCTACTACATTCCTACTTTTGCTTGAATAGAAACTATCGTGCTTTTCCATAGGCATTCCATATCATGTCACCATGCAATTAACTGGAGGAATTGGGATGGCTGCTAAGGAACTACAGTCGCCAGAGTGCTCGCTTCAGCAGCACATATACTAAAAATAAAAAACAGAACAAAATCTACATGAAAGCTTGCTTTATCTGTAATCTAAACTTAAAAAAAAAATATATGATTTTGATATCTCCATTTTTGTATGCTCAAGCTATGACATTTCAGTGAAGTGTTGCACTCAATAGCTGCACCTGAGCCTTTCAAAAAGATTTGTTACTGAAATACTTTTGCATCTTACTGTCACGATATCGGTATATTTGTCACATGTTTATGTCAACAAAGTTAATTTGAGGATTGAGTGACAATGTGGTCGATATAATTATTTGTGCAAAATTACTGTGAAAATGCCCGTTACTACCTTTTGGAATGATAGGTTTTATTTTACTACTGTAAAGACCGTAACAGAGATAAATTGCTTCCCCAGGATTCCCTAAGTAATTCGCTTCCTGAATCATGGCATCTTGCACACTACTCGAAATATGTTGATTGTCTATGAACTTTGTACTACTGCATTTAATTCTGTCAGGATCTGTACCAAAATGCCAGCAAAGTCCCGGATTCCTTCTGGGAGTGCAGACTGAGATATCTCAGTGAAATCTGACTTCTCTGTTTCCAGAAATAAGACTATAAAACTGAATATTCATGCAATGAATGAATTTGCTAGATTTATTAGATTGAATATTAGATTAAAATTTGCTCCAAAGTGTAATAATACCTGAAAAGCAATGTAAAATTTTAGATTTTAAGGTGGTGGATTGTCGCAGAAGTCAGACTAAAACTGATAATGCTGATGACTTATAACTTGGCTACCATTTAACAGTAAAATTACATGAAAGACAAAGACTATTTAGAAAGGCAGATTTCAGAGACAGAGATCATAAAATACGTGTAAACGAAAGAAGGAGATAAAGACAAAAAAAAGGTTCCACATTAGCTTTCAAATTCTTTGTCCATTAAATAAGTCTAAATAAGTACTTGATCATATTAGAGCCTCAAACGTGAAAGGAGCTCATTCTGATAATGGTGTTAACAATGCTAGGTTTCTTTAACACTAGACTCATTAGTGCAAAAATATAACAGTACACAGCACTAAACATGTATGGGAAGACTTTATTAGATTCAGCTCTCTCATAATATGCTTTCTGAGACAACTGTATGTAATTCTTTGTGTTAATAGGATGAGACTACAAATGTTGCATTAATGTGTACCAGAAGGTTCTTTCCTTTTCTTACAGGGTAATCAACCTATACAGCCAAAAATATTCAGAGAATGTCCTTTCCAATATACAGAGTATTACGTGTTTTTGCAACATTTTAGGTAAATGCAGGGCATATGGTTAATTTACTGTATTTGCCACCAACACAAAAGTTAAGAAGTTCTCCATTAGATCTTACTCCCACTCAAATGAATATGAGTACTTACAGAAGGATTGAATTAGGTTTTCTTCTCAAAGGGACACATTATATGTTTATTTAGAAATTAGGAATGAGTAAATTCTAATCTAATTTAGCTCTCAAGGTGAGTTACGTTCCATACCAGCGGTTATGTAGCAGCTTTGAATGTGGAAAATGGCTATAGGCAGAGGGAAAGCATATCAGCATTTGCCTGTCACAGTATCCCAGATAAAACCACAGTCACTTTTCAATCACTAGTAGCCACCAATAAGTTACTGAAAAATGACTGAACCTCCTCCAGCCATCACTGCTGTACTTTATGATGATGATGGTTCTTTATTGACTAAATCTGAAAAAAAAAAGAAAAAGAAAGGAAAAATATCTTCCTGAATCATGAAAAGAAAAAGAAGTTCATTAACATATTTTGGATTGCGCAATATTTTTAAATCATGTACAGCAATTTGCATAGATTTATATATGCAGATATGATGTGCTATAAGAAAAGCTTAATAAAATGTGATTTCCTTTTTTTGACCCTGTAGTTTTATTGTGCCATATGTAGCCAGCCTTGAAACTCTTACTGGAGTAAATAATTAACTTGGAATATGCACGTAAGAAGCATATCTATGAAGAAAGTGATTTGTTTCATAGTAGGACGTGAAAATAAGTATGACTGCAAAATAATTTATTTGCAAAATACAAAGATATTTTGACTTGCAAATACGTTCCCATTTTTCTCTTCTATGCTGTGTAACACTCTCAGTGAAAGAATCTACTCCCAGCAAACTTGCCTTGTTATGAATACCAGGAAAAGGCATACAGAGCATTCAGGCATTTCTTAAAGCAGAAATACATTTTTTTCTCTAAAACTTGGAGGTAACTTTTCAAATTAGCTATTTAGAATTTGAGTGGTTTTTGGCATATTTGACAATGAAGGTAGCACATGAGCAATCAAAAATAAATTGGCTACATATGTCTGAAAAGCCACCTATAATATCAAAATCTGTCCTAATTATTATTCCATATAATCACAGTCATTCTTAGTTGCAATCCATTTGTAGTAGAATCACAGAATCATTCAGGTTGGCAAAGACCTCTAAGATCACGTAGTGCAACCACTAATGACATCAGTGGCTCAGTGCCACATCCACACAGTTTTTGAACACTTCCAGGGACAGTGATTTCATCACTTCCCAGGGCATCCTGTTCCAATGCACTGGTGTATGCCCTACACCTACACGAAGTGAAATATAATTTCAAGCTTGGATAAGGACAAGAATATTCTTTTGTTTTTTACTTCATATCATACTCACACTTGTCAAAAAATGAAACATGAATGTTTGCAGAACTCAGTGCAAGAAAAAAGAAAGAAGTTTTTGATTATTCAGAGGTTTGTCCCTTCAAGAGAGAAACCCATCACTGTCCATCAACATTTGTTATTTGTCTGGTATGATGTTAGGAAATCCTTGAGGCCTAATGGTTTGAAATAAAGTAACAGAATGCCTTAAACAAATGTTATTTTTTTATTTCAAAAATTATGTATAAATGGAAATAAAAAGAGGAAAATGGCATTACATCTTAATAAGTAAATAAATTGGAACTGATAATACAGAAATAAAATAATCCTGAAATGTTACAGCTTTCAGAAACATAGAACACAACGGTTGTGTTTTTATCACATGAAGGAAATGACTGCATAAATCCTGAGGTAGCTCCAGAACCAGAAGGCATGTGGTCCTTTCAGTGCCATGCCACACTGTACGTGTGGAGTAAAACTCCCTGGGGAAGCAGCGCTGTGCTTATATAAGGCAACTACAAAAATGCCTGGACTTCAGCTTCTACCCTTGCAATTTATATACAGATTACATGTAGTTTTTATTCAAATTGTGTCTAGCAGCAACAGAAGTAGAAAGAGCTGATGCAAAGTTTTTGAGATTAAGTCACATGCTGAAGAATGTCAAGTAAACAAAGTGGTTTTGACACAATTTATATTTGGAAACTATCTTTGGTTCAATTTAATTGCCCAAACCCAAGCACGTACCAGCAACCACTCCCAAAAATTGTGAATCTCCTATAGGGTCAATAGGTTAGCTCCATATGGATGTCTTCAGTACCTCAGTGAGTCTTAAATGGTGATAGATGTTTTCATAAGAAATCTGAATCAAACCTCTGTGTTTGAAATGCAGCAGGTGGCAGGGGAAGAGCACAGGAAGTTGAAGAAAAAAGAAAGTGTGAAAGAGCTGGTAGCCAATGATTGTTCATAGTTAACTTTATGCTGAAAACCTGCATAGGCTTCTTGTATTTTAACTAGTTTTTTTGCGCTCTGGGTTATTAAATGTCTAATAGTTGCAGATAAACCAGTTGGACTTCTTTGTCAAAAAAAGATTCTGAAATCTCTTAGCCTTATTCTATACTACAGGATTACACTGAACTACAGAATTAAAGAAAAAATAATAATAATTGAAAAAAAAGAAACAAAATCAAAACAACAATAGTGTGCTTACCAATGTTAAGTCAATGCCATCAGGTAGATAAGATACTTTTATTTTTACTACTGTGATGACATCCATTCTTCTGCTGGATTAATGGACTAAATGAACAATAAGTTACTAATGGGTAATGCTGGTGTTCTAAATGTTTCTTTTCCATGAACCATATGTTTGATATCTTTTATTTGGTTTACATGGCAAAGTTTTGGTAGCAGGATTGTTGCAGGGGTTGCTTCTATGAGGAGAGCCCAGCAGCCGCCCCATGTCAGATCAGAGCTGGTTCCAGCAGCTGCAACAGTGACCTGCTGCTGGACAGAGCTGACCAATGAGCAATGCTGGAAGTTCCCTGCAGCCCAGGAGAGGCCTGTGGAGGAGCAGGCTGTCCCGCTGCAGCCCACAGGCACCATGTGGAGCAGATCTCCATGTCCAGACAAGGAGGAGCTCGTGGTGCAGCAGTGGACATGGCCTGAAGGATGGCACAGGTGCTTACAGCATAATTTTATTTAGGAGAAAATAGAATACTTTTTGTTAAAAGTGCCCTATTGCTTTTAGGA
Source organism: Numida meleagris (assembly GCF_002078875.1). Classification (NCBI taxonomy): domain Eukaryota; kingdom Metazoa; phylum Chordata; class Aves; order Galliformes; family Numididae; genus Numida; species Numida meleagris. The sequence goes on along the minus strand of NC_034410.1, from coordinate 88,879,597 downwards.
AAAATAGCTAATTCTTCTATGTTTATGTTGAGATATCAGCTCAATCCGTTGTCGTGACTTCAAATGAAATAAGAATCTGCACACCAGAACTTCTCATACTTTATATAGATAAACCTCATCCAACTTTTCTCGTATTTAAAATTTCCGACTTTGAGAAGAGAGAAACTGTCCTCAAGTGCTGAATGTGTGCTCTTACTTAAATTCAATTGATGCAAAAGTGAATTTCTAATTTCAGAAGCATTGTTACTTAGTTTTACAACAAATCAAAGTTTGGAGCCTCAACAGTCCCAAACTTGGAGATATTAGGTCATTTCTACTATATTTTTAAGAAGAATGTAATGGAATTAGCATTTGTCATCTGCTGAAAGTAAACAAAGGAGAGTGTTCCTTCCACAGGCTTCAGTCCAATCAACACTGAAATGTTCCCAGTTACTTAAAATGGGGGAAGTACTTGATTTGATACCATATTTACTTGTAAAAGCACACATAGGTCAGAGGAATGTTTCTTGCTAATACTCTCTATGATCCACTGTATAAAATACCAGCGTTTAAAAAAAAAAAAAAAAAAAAAGGACCCACTATGACAAAGTGGGAAACCATGAGAGAAGTTAAATCCCACTTTATCATCAACATTTTTCTTGCAAGTCTAAATAAACACAAAATACTTCAAAATAAAATGAACCCACCCACTCTAAATACTCTCTTTCCTGCTGGTATGTTTGAGAGCTTTTCCATGAAGAAGCAATACATAACTTAGGATTTTATGAGCTTCCAGTTATTTGGGAACACGACAGAATAAATCAAGTGCTGAGTTTTTTGGCTTAGCTTTCATGAGACTTCACACTAATGTTTCTAAGCCCAGCATTACTGCTGAGAAGCTTTTGGGGCATGCTGAGAATAGTTGCTTTAAAATATTACAGGAATATGTCGTATTTTAAGATACTGTCATATCATGGTTGCCCTTCAGGAAGACAAAAATAAGGAAGAGCTGTGGCCCCTAAGAGCAAGAGTTGCTTCGTACTGAGTAACCCACTCTTAAATCCAGATTTTCTTAGTGATCTCACATTTTTACTTGCATGCCATGACCTATGGCAGCATTCATCTGCAGCCTTTCCTTTGTGTGGTGAAAGTTTATCTCTGTTGCCCACAATAGTTAATTCCCATAAAACAAGTCAGCTCTGGACTTGAACAACAGAGGAATTAAACACATTGTCATAGTTTGCACATATTTATTTATGGTAAAATGGCATTTCTGGTTACTCAGATCCAGGTTTAAAAGAGGGTGGCAAAGACACTCTCCTGCAAACAGCACTCCCAGCCCACCTTTGTAAAAGGGAATAGCCCTCTGGGATGAGGATATTGAAGTAGGCAGGGGATTTTGGAAGAGTTTTTACAGAATGTGATTTATTTTCAACAAGTTGTTCGGTTTTATTGGGTTACACGTTTCTGAAACTTCCAGCTATTCCTTTACTATTTCATTTTTAAATAAGTTTAGACAACTGCATTTTAGTGAAAACATAGGACTTTATTTTTTAATTTACTGAAGTGAAAAATTACAGCAATTAGCACCTATGCAATCTTAAGTAATACATTAAGGGTTCAATTTCTGAACACGGTTCAATTATTCTGCAGTGCATTCTGCCTGCATTTCAGACACTTAGATGTATAAACATGTGCATAAAGTTGTCTTTGCAGTTTTGTGGGTGGAAACCTAAACCCTGCTACCTGTAGGACCTATTTTGTCCCTGTTTGTATTTATGGGCTTTGTCTCATTTTGTCTGTTTACATAATGTAGCAAACTTTACAAATATTCTCAATTATTTTTAACAGGTATCCATTGTATAGTGCTTGAGATTATTACTGTTGGTAAGGTAATGTTGACCTAAATGCAGAAAACATTCTGCTTTGATTCAATTTCCACTGATGTGGGCTGGAATTCTTTTTAAGAATAATGTAATTAGGAGGAGGATATTCCCATCTTTTGCCAGAAGGTATCCAAGGGCTTTATTTTGTGCAACATAGCTATGTCAGTCCCATATCCTTTTTAAGAGCTCCCTTCCTTTATACAAAGCTTACTAACTTGGTTAGCTCAAAGAACTCTGCTGATAATGTCTTCAGGATTCAAATGCTGTATCAGCCAAGATTTGCTGCAAGCAATTGCCAGATGCAGAAGGACCGTACCCCAGCGGTCCTGCCTTGTAGCTGCTTTATTTTGTAACTACTTGTATCCTTGGTAACCAGCCATGTGGAAGAAAAATGCTAGAATCACCTGAGTAACCATGGAAACACAAACATTTAGGAGTAATTGGATAATCTGACCTACCTGCATGACTGTCAGCGGTTTACAGGCTGGTTCAGCCCAGTTCCATGACTAATGGGGCAGGACCCACGCCCTGGGAAAGGGAAAAGGGGAAAGGGTAGGGAGATGGGCCTAAAAACAAAACAGCAACAACGATCTTAGGAGGAAAGCCAATTTACTAAAAAGATATTGGAATGCAAGCTATCACAATATAATACAATATAATTTGAATTGAAGCTAATAAATCAAATAAAATGAGAGAGAGAGTGTCCAAAAACTGAAGACCTTACTCTAATGCTATAGGCTGGATGCCACCGTGACGAGAAGGGGAAGAGAGAGCGCGCTTCGTGATATGCGAACAGTTTTTATCTTTCCCTCTGAGCAGAAAATTATAACAGAACAGGGAGCAGTCCTCTGGGAGATGTAGTTGTTGTTCTCTTCTGGGACAGGTACCTGGAACTACAGACAATCCACAGAGCTGGAGCATTAACTCTTTAACTCCCAGTGCAGTACGTGATGTTATGATGTGGAATACCGATAACCAAAAATCATAAAACCATGACAGTGACACAGGAGATACTTTCTGTTTAATACCTGGAGACACCATCTTGAAGTTAATCATTTGGAACAAGTAACTGCTTACCAAGGTATGTAACTGCAAAGCACATGTACAAAACACACAGTGGAAAATGAGGTTCTCTGTATGCTTTTCCATTCTGATCACATTTAAATTAAGGAAACAAAATTCTGTTGTCTTCTATGTCTATCAGCTAATAGTAGAGCATTTGGGGATTCCTGTACAATAGCTTCTACTGCCAGTTCACTGCAATGAATGGGGGTACATAGGTACCGGAGCAAATGCTCCCCAGGAATATATCTCTGAAGGATAAAATATCTGTGCATTATGAAGATATTCTTTTGTCTGAATATGTTCTAGATATATCCAAAGTGTGGTTAGAAAAGGCAGTGTACTGCTGGGCATGACAAAATGTCTAAAGTAGATTAGTTTGTACTGGATGAACAGGTGTACATGTTATATACATACGTATTCTGTAATTTCCTAGAGTAAACCTTTATGCTCCACAGCATTGTTCTTGTTGCTGGCCAAAAAACCACAGCTTCCTGTGCAGTGAAAATGGAAAAAGTTTTGAGGTCATATCATGTTTGATTCTATAGTTTGACAGTTAAATAGATCTGTAAGACGTCACGAAGAAGTCAGAGCATCTCTACTGCACATTATGTAACTTATCCATTTTCTTGATCATCGCTAAGACATAAATGCCTCAGAAACATTCTTGTTTGCTAAGATAAAAACAATTGATTCCTTATTGATTTGGGGGAATTCTTTATTCTGTTCATTGGTAGCCAGAGAGATTTCCCTTGAGTACATAGGGTGAGCTGAAGTATCCTTAATGTTTTGTGTTACCAATATTTGGTCACCCTACTGAGCAGCTGGAAATGAAATAGAGTTTTTCAGCTGTAAGTAAAACCATTCACAATACTGACATTTAAAAACAGATCTTCATGTCTGTATATTCCAATGATCATAATTTAAAAACAAACAGCAACAACAAAAACTGACATCTTTTCTTTTTATTCTAATTGGCCCAACATTATTGTGAAACTCCTTGATAACAAATTCAGAACTTATGTATAAGTATTACTTAATAAAATAATAAACTGTATAAACTAATAATAAAATAATAAAATGTATGTTTTACTTAATATAATAATAAACAATTACTTATATACATAAGTGTTAACTTAATGTATAATACTGAATTTGTACTGACCTAGAAACCTGGAATTTGCACTAACCTTTGAAACAAACTATTCTCTTTGAAATAAACTATTTTCTCTTATGTCATTCCAGAATAAAAGTTCCTGAAGGATCTTTCATAATGAAAAATGAACATGTTTGTTTCTGCTTTGAATAAGCAGCTCAGATGAAGACTTCTATCTTCAGAGTGGGAGAGGAGAGTCCAAGGGATGAAATCTGAAACCCCCGATCCCTCTGGTCTTTGCTGCTAGCAAACCCCGTTCCATTGCTCCACTGCAGCGCTGTGCCTGTAGATCAGATTGTGAGGGTGAAATCTTTGTTCAGACTGCTAGGGGAGATTTTGGTTTTGTTAAGGTCTTCCTACAGTGTGTTCTGGCAAATATACTTTTCCTTTGCTGGGCTGTGGGATATCGTGCATCTCTGTAATCCCACATCACTCATGCAGTTCCTGCAGTTTCCTCTGTCTAGACACGTTGCTCGTCTACCTGGGAGGGTTCTGTGCACAACTGGAGAAAAAAGAGTGTGGTCAGCAGATCGAGGGAGATCCTCCTCCACCTCTGCTCTGCCTTGGTGAGGCCACATCTGGAGTTCCATGTGCAGTTCTGGGCTCCCTAGTTCAAGACACAGAACTTCTAGAGAGAGTCCAGTGGAGGGCGGCAGAGATGGTGATGGGCCTGGATCATTTCCCCTATGAGGAAAGGCTGAGAGACTTGGGTCTGTTCAGCCTGAAGAAGACTGAGAGAGGGTGTTATCAATGCTTCTAAATATCTAAAGGGTGAGTGTCAAGTGGATGGGGCCAGGCTATTTTCAGTGGTGCCCAGTGATAGGACAAGGGACATTGGAAACAAATGGGAAATCAGGAAGTTGCATACAAACACGAGGAAAAACTTATTTACTTTGAAGGTGACAGAGCACTGGAACAGGCTGCCCAGAGAGGGTGTGGAGACTTCTCTGGAGATATTCAAAACCCCCACCTGGATGTTTTCCTCTGCAACCTGCTGTAGGGAACCTGCTTTTAGCAGGGAGTTGGACTAGATGATCTCCAGACGTTTCTTCGAACCCCTACAACTCCATGATTCTGTGATTCTTCACCTTTAATTCTCATGCTGCACCTTTTGTATGGAACTGGAATCCTTCTGCTGACCCTGGTGGAAGAACCAGAGACGGACCAAGAGGAGCATTCTAAGGTTATTTCAGTGAACTTGCAACTGAAGTTTTATGTATATAAAACTGTCTTTGCCTTATAGCGGCAATTCCTTTAGCTATATAGGAAGTGTAAGGGCAACAGGAGGGCAATTCACCCTATCTTCCCTAGCTTTCTGCAACAGACTTTCCCTCGGATGCTGCAAAGTAGCCCAGAGATGATACGATAACTTTTTTTTTTAAATCAAGAGGAAAAAAAGAGCATAGATGGCAGATATTCACTGTAGGAACCCTGGAAACTAATTGACAGGAAAGGAGGTGTTGGAATAAATGTTTGTTAGACGTGATGTCATCGAGAATACTGCAGGGAAAGTCACCAGAAGAGATTTAGGGTGAAAACATAGCAGCTTTAAGTCAAAGAGTAGAAAGATAATTACAGTCAGGGACTTCTACAACAACAAAAAAATCGAATACTGAGATGTCTAAAGCCAAATTAACTCCTTAAAAAAAAAAAAAAGATGTTTAGTTAAATGGAAGGCAGTGAAGTTGCAGTGAAGGTTAATAGCAAGTTGAAATAAATGTATAAACAGTGAATGAGAGAAAGATAGGTTTTTCTAAGTGTTGATTCACAGGGGACAAGTAATACTTATTCTTAGGATGAAGATGACTTTTTTAGGATAGCTTTACAGTATAAAGCTAGGAAATTGCAATGGCATTTGAAAACTGGAAAAGCTGAGCCACATGAACAGTGGCTCCTGAGAATGGGATTGACTGGTTAGAGAAATAAAATATGCCAGTACTGAAAGGAACAGAAGAAATAATGCTAGAATGGAGGTCTAATAGAATTACCACATCGCAGAAGATTGAAACCTGAGTTACTGAGGTATTTAGGAGATATGTACTGAAGCTGATGTAAGAATATGGTGCATTAACAACTTAGTAATTGGAAAGCATGAGTGTAAACAGATACTCTGTGGTAAGGATTTGTGTGTCGCCTTCTAACTTGTACAAAATTTAACGTGCATCAGCTGTCCTTTCTTGGAACCTTCTTTAATTTAGATCCATGACAAATTGCACCAAAGGCTATTTTGTGAAACATTCAACTGCTATTTCTTAGAGGCAGTCCGTGAGATTTTCTAGTTTAATGCTCTGTAGCATGAAGGAGACCTTAAAGTAAATAAAAATAGCAAACGTTCTATTCCAGTAAGAATGAAAAGTAAAGACGGCATGGCTTCACCAAGGGCGGATCTTGCCTGACCAATCTGGTGGCCTTCTACGATGAAGTGAC